>NC_079225.1:48595088-48652588 GCF_029633865.1 Lampris incognitus
GGAGGCGACTTTAACTGTACAGAGAATTGCAAGCTGGACAGAAACCATCAGGAACCACATCCTGCATCTCTTAGTCGGCTCACACGCTTGGTTAATTCGTGTGAACTGAAAGATGTTTGGAGAGCTTTTTATGGGACCTAAAGACAGTATACATGGACACATTTAAAAGATAATGCGCTATCCATGGCACGGCTTGATCGGTTTTATTGTTTTAAACATCATTTTAAATCTGTTTAAACAATGTAACATGCTTCCAGTTTGTTTCTCTGACCACTCTCTTGTACAGTGCTCGGTTTTCATACAGAGTGTTATAACAAATAGTGCTTTCTGGCATTTTAACACAGGCCTCCTAAACGATAACAACTTTAGAGATGCTTTTAAGTTTTTCTGGGGCCAATATAGAAGCTGAAGGTCTGAATTTAGTTCTCTACAGCAATGGTAGGACATTGGCAAGTGTCAGATAAAGCAGTTTTGCCAGCAGTACACTTGCAATGTCACCAGAGACATAGCCAGATCTATGAGAGATCTAGAGGATGAAATGGTGGAACTACAGAATTTGGCAGATTCCACAGGAGACCGAGGCCATGTAAAGGCTCTCAAATCCAGAAAGTCTGCTTTGGCTAGCCTGCTGGGTATTACAACACAGGGGGCACTGGTCCGCTCACGCTTTCTGAACGTCACACATATGGATGCTGCTCCTCACTTTTTCTTTAGTCTAGAGCGCAAGAATGGGCAGAGGAAAACCATTCACTCTCTGCGTACTAACACTGGTGTGCAGCTATCAGATTTCTCTGAGATTCTGAAATACGCAGCAGGGTTTTACAGTGATCTCTATAAGAGTGAATTCAGGGAGGATGTGCGGGGGGCTGAATCATTCTATGATGGGCTAAAAAAGGTTGAGGAAGCACTCAATACAGACCTCGAGGCCCAACTGTCCCCTGAAGAACTTCATGACGCCCTGCAAGGTCTGGAAAGTGGCAAGGCACCTGGTATAGATGGTTTACCTGTGGACTTCTATAAGTCTTTTTGGCCGGTGCGCAGGGGATTTGTTGAGTGTCCTGAGGAACAGTGCAACTGAGGGGCAGTTGCCTCGGAGTTGCAGAAGGGCCGTCATTACTCTCTTGCCGAAGAAAGGGGATTTGCAGGTCATTAAGAACTGGTGGCCAGTGTCCCTGCTCTGCACTGATTACAAGATCTTTTCTAACGTGTTAGCAAACAGACTGAGAAAGGTGATGACGGAGGTCATCCATGTTGACCAGACTTACTGTGTGCCCGGTAGGCTGATCACTGACAACATTACATTAATTAGGGACGTTTTGGACATCTCTAGTTCATTGGGAGTTGAAACTGGTCTTATTTCCATAGATCAAGAAAAGGCTTTTGACCGGGTTGAACACCAGCACTTGTGGCAAACCATGAAAGCTTTCGGTCTCAGCCCAGGTTTTATAGCTACGATCAAGGTTTTGTACAGTGACATTGAGAGTGTACATAAAAATTAACGGTGGTTTGAGTGCTCCTTTTAAGGTTCAAAGGGGGATCAGGCAGGGATGCTCTTTGTCTGGAATGTTGTGCTCCCTGGCCATTGAGCCCCTGTTGCATAAATTGAGGTCTGAGTTGTCTGGAGTTGCTTTTGCTGGTTGCGGTGCAACTTTTAAGCTCTCTGCCTATGCTGATGATGTGGCTGTATTTGTAGAGATGTTGATGTCTTAGTAAAAAATGTTAACAAGTTTGGTCAGATATCATCAGCTAGGGTAAACTGGGAAAAAAGTGAGGCACTGATGGTAGGAGAGGGACTGAACGGTAAGCTCATGTTACCTGGGGGGTTGACATGGATAAGGGGAGGGATGAAATATCTGGGAGTGTTTGTGGGGAATGACACTTTTTCAAATAAGAATTGGGAGAATGTTTTGGAAAAAGTAGAAGGGCGTCTTAGGAAGTCGAAATGGATTCTACCAAAACTGTCATATAGGGGTCACATGTCAGTAATCAACAACCTGGTGTCATCAACGCTATGGCATCGGTTAACATGCGTTGATCCTCCAGCAAACCTCCTGGCAAAGATTCAGGCTGTGCTGGGGAAATTTTTCTGGGACAACTTGCACTGGATTCCTCAGAGTTTGCTGTACCTTCCTAAAGATGAAGGGGGTCAAGGGCTGATCCATCTGGCCAGCAGGGGTGCAGCCTTCCACCTCCAGTTCATTCAAAGATTGCTCACTGGGCCTAGAGCAGGGGTCTCCAACACGTCGCTCGCGAGCTACCAGTAGCTTGCGGCCCCTTTTCAAGTAGCTCGCCAAATGGTTAATGAATCTTTCATAAATTTGAAAACTTTTTTTTAATTTCATTTCTGATTTTCCCCTTTTTCTCCCAATTTAGTGGCCAGTCGCTCCCTATTTTAGCTCCAACACCCATCCTCGTACTGCATGCGTTCGCCAACTGCATCTCTCCGGCCGGCAGTCTGGAAGGAGATGCCTCGCCACTTCCGTGACAAGGTGAATCCAGGCCGAACCACTGCTTTTCCCCACACACACAGAGACGCATTCATATGACGAACACAAGCCAACTCCGCCCCCCTCCCGAAGACAGCACTGCCAATTTTTGCTGCTTCATCGAGTCCGGCCATAGTCGGATCTGTCGAGACCGAAGCGCGAATCCCGGTCCCCAGTGGGCAACTGCATCGACACAAAGCCAATGCTTAGACCGCTACACCACCGCGGACTATACATTTGAAAACTTGATGAGTCAAATTTGTTTGGTCACTTGGAAAACCTGCTTACATTTCTAGCCAATCAAATTCACAGGTGTCCCACCCCCTCCTTACACAAAGTTATTATTGGCCAATTAGTTGTAAATCAAACAGTTGCGCTGCTGTCAAGCTTGATGAGTCAGTGGTGATGCGAGACGGACAGCAACCATGACCGCGGCAGCTGCTCATACCAATAAGAGGCTAAAAACATACTATTTTCACGGAGAGTGGGAAACAGAGTTTTGTTTCACGAATGTGTCTGATCTGCGGAGCTAGCGTGTCAGTCGGTAAAAGATGTAACATGGAGCGCCATTTCACCAAAGTCCACAGCAAGTTTTCACGGGCCTTCCCTGCAGGTAGCAGTCTACGAAAAGAGAAGATAAAGGAGCTGAAAACTACGCTTCAAAGACAACAGTCTCTGTTCACAAGACCAAGGAAGAAGAAGGCCAGAGCAGCAACAGAGGCTTCGTTTAAAGTGGCGCACATCTTAACCAAGCACAAAAAGCCCTTCACCGATGGCGGGATTGTAAAGGACGCATGACTGCGGTGGCTGACACGTTATTCAGGGACCATAAAATTAAGACAGAAATGTTGTCTGCTATTGCCGATGTACAACTTGGTGCTAATACTGTGGCAAGGAGAGCGTCTGCGCTGTCCGTGGATGCGGTAAAACAGTTGGACTCGGACACGAACAGGTGCAAATGGTTTTCAATTCAGTGTGATGAGTCTGTCGACTCCAGCAATGCAGCCCAGCTAGCTGTTTTCATTTGGATGGTGTTTGTTGACTTTTCCACCAACGAAGAGTTCTTGACCTTACTTCCACTGAAAACCACAACCAGGGGAGTTGATGTTTACCATGCAGTGAAGGACTACTTTGTAGAACAAAAGATCCCTATTGAAAAGCTGGTGTCTGTAACAACTGATGGAGCCCCTGCTATGACAGGCCGTCACTCAGGATTTAGTGCGCACTGCAAAGCGGACCCGCACTTTCCAAAGTTTCTGAACTATCACTGCATCATTCACCAGCAGGCTATATGCGCAAAGGTTACGGAATTTGACCGTGTGATGGCGCCTGTTGTTAAGATCATCAACTCCATTCGAGCAAAGGCTAAGCAACACCGGAGCTTCAAGCTGCTGCTGGAGGAATGCTCTGCGGAGTATGGGGATCTCCTCCTCCACACTGAAGTCAGGTGGCTAGGTCGGGGTAAGATTCTACAGCGCTTTCTTTCCTTGCTGGGTGAAATCAAGGCATTTATGAAAACGAGGGAGGAGGACACCACCCTATTATCTGATGCAGAGTGGCTACTTGATCTTGCTTTCCTGACAGAGGTAACTGAGAAAATGAATGACCTGAACCTACAGTTACAAGGCAAAGATAAAAACATATCTGATATGATCAGTGCTGTCAATGCGTTCAGTGCAAAACTGTCATTGTACTCTGTCTCTCAATTCAATTCAGTTCAACAGGGCTTTATTGGCGTCTCCATATTCTGTTACACAGCATTGCCAAAGCACAAGGTGGTACAAAACAGTACAGTACAGTTTATAACATACACACTATAACACAAACAAAAAAGTTGCTGTATGGTTAAAAACAAACAAACAATCAACCAATTTAACAATAGATTTAGTAGTGCAAACGTTAATTGAACTTGAAGGACAAGAAGAGAAGAACAAAAAATAAAAAAGGAAGAAACCTGTGTGTGTGTGTGTGTGTGTGTGTGTGTGTGTGTGTGTGTGTGTGTGTGTGTGTGTGTGTGTGTGTGTGTTTGTGTGTGGATGAGTTGCTCACTCACTGTCCCTCAGATTGTGATATGCAACAATATATTTAGCTGCTTTGTTGCAGCTTGAGATCCCTTCTCCCAGTAGAATGGCTAGTTTGTCTTCTCCTCTCCCAGTAGGATGGCTAGTTTGTCTTCTCCTCTCCCAGTAGGATGGCTAGTTTGTCTTCTCCTCTCCCAGTAGGATGGCTAGTTTGTCTTCTCCTCTCCCAGTAGGGTGGCTAGTTTGTCTTCTCCTCTCCCAGTAGGATGGCTAGTTTGTCTTCTCCTCTCCCAGTAGGGTGGCTAGTTTGTCTTCTCCTCTCCCAGTAGGATGGCTAGTTTGTCTTCTCCTCTCCCAGTAGGATGGCTAGTTTGTCTTCTCCTCTCCCAGTAGAATGGCTAGTTTGTCTTCTCCTCTCCCAGTAGGATGGCTAGTTTGTCTTCTCCTCTCCCAGTAGGATGGCTAGTTTGTCTTCTCCTCTCCCATTAGGATGGCTAGTTTGTCTTCTCCTCTCCCAGTAGAATGGCTAGTTTGTCTTCTCCTCTCCCAGTAGGATGGCTAGTTTGTCTTCTCCTCTCCCAGTAGGATGGCTAGTTTGTCTTCTCCTCTCCCAGTAGGATGGCTGGTTTTTCTTCTCCTCTCTCAGTTTAATGGCTAGTTTGTCTTCTCCTCTCCCAGTAGGATGGCTAGTTTGTCTTCTCCTCTCCCATTAGGATTGCTAGTTTGTCTTCTCCTCTCCCAGTAGAATGGCTAGTTTGTCTTCTCCTCTCCCAGTAGGATGGCTGGTTTGTCTTCTCCTCTCCCGGTAGGATGGCTGGTTTGTCTTCTCATCTGCCAGTAGGATGGCTGGTTTGTCTTCTCCTCTCCCAGTAGGATGGCTGGTTTGTCTTCTCCTCTCCCGGTAGGATGGCTGGTTTGTCTTCTCCTCTCCCGGTAGGATGGCTGGTTTGTCTTCTCCTCTCCCAGTAGCATGGCTGGTTTGTCTTCTCCTCTCCCAGTAGCATTGCTAGTTTGTCTTCTCCTCTCCCAGTAGGATGGCTAGTTTGTCTTCTCTCCCAGTAGAATGGCTAGTTTGTCTTCTCCTCTCCCAGTAGGATGGCTAGTTTGTCTTCTCCTCTCCCAGTAGAATGGCTAGTTTGTCTTCTCCTCTCCCAGTAGGATGGCTAGTTTGTCTTCTCCTCTCCCAGTAGGGTGGCTAGTTTGTCTTCTCCTCTCCCAGTAGGATGGCTAGTTTGTCTTCTCCTCTCCCAGTAGGATGGCTAGTTTGTCTTCTCCTCTCCCAGTAGGATGAATAGTTTGTCTTCTCCTCTCCCAGTAGGATGGCTAGTTTGTCTCCTCTCCCAGTAGGACGGCTGGTTTGTCTTCTGCTCTCCCAGTAGGATGGCTAGTTTGTCTTCTCCTCTCCCAGTAGGATGGCTAGTTTGTCTTCTCCTCTCCCAGTAGGATGGCTAGTTTGTCTTCTCCTCTCCCAGTAGAATGGCTAGTTTGTCTTCTCCTCTCCCAGTAGGATGGCTAGTTTGTCTTCTCCTCTCCCAGTGGGATGCCTAGTTTGTCTTCTCCTCTCCCAGTAGGATGGCTAGTTTGTCTTCTCCTCTCCCAGTAGAATGGCTAGTTTGTCTTCTCCTCTCCCAGTAGGATGGCTAGTTTGTCTTCTCCTCTCCCAGTAGGATGGCTAGTTTGTCTTCTCCTCTCCCAGTAGGATGGCTAGTTTGTCTTCTCCTCTCCCAGTAGGATGGCTAGTTTGTCTTCTGCTCTCCCAGTAGGATGGCTAGTTTGTCTTCTCTCCCAGTAGAATGGCTGGTTAGTCTTCTCCTCTCCCAGTAGGATGGCTGGTTTGTCTTCTCCTCTCCCAGTAGGATGGCTAGTTTGTCTTCTCCTCTCCCAGTAAAATGGCTAGTTTGTCTTCTCCTCTCCCAGTAGGATGGCTGGTTTGTCTTCTCCTCTCCCGGTAGGATGGCTGGTTTGTCTTCTCATCTCCCAGTAGGATGGCTGGTTTGTCTTCTCCTCTCCCAGTAGGATGGCTGGTTTGTCTTCTCCTCTCCCGGTAGGATGGCTGGTTTGTCTTCTCCTCTCCCAGTAGGATGGCTGGTTTGTCTTCTCCTCTCCCAGTAGCATTGCTAGTTTGTCTTCTCCTCTCCCAGTAGGATGGCTAGTTTGTCTTCTCCTCTCCCAGTAGGATGGCTAGTTTGTCTTCTCCTCTCCCAGTAGGATGGCTAGTTTGTCTCCTCTCCCAGTAGGACGGCTGGTTTGTCTTCTGCTCTCCCAGTAGGATGGCTAGTTTGTCTTCTCCTCTCCCAGTAGGATGGCTAGTTTGTCTTCTCCTCTCCCAGTAGGATGGCTAGTTTGTCTTCTCCTCTCCCAGTAGAATGGCTAGTTTGTCTTCTCCTCTCCCAGTAGGATGGCTAGTTTGTCTTCTCCTCTCCCAGTGGGATGGCTAGTTTGTCTTCTCCTCTCCCAGTAGGATGGCTAGTTTGTCTTCTCTCCCAGTAGAATGGCTAGTTTGTCTTCTCCTCTCCGGGTAGGGTGGCTAGTTTGTCTTCTCCTCTCCCAGTAGGATGGCTAGTTTGTCTTCTCCTCTCCCAGTAGGATGGCTAGTTTGTCTTCCCCTCTCCCAGTAGGATGGCTAGTTTGTCTTCTCCTCTCCCAGTGGGATGGCTAGTTTGTTTTCTCCTCTCCCAGTAGGATGGATAGTTTGTCTTCTCCTCTCCCAGTAGGATGGCTAGTTTATCTTCTCCTCTCCCAGTAGGATGGCTAGTTTGTCTTCTCCTCTCCCAGTAGGATGGTTAGTTTGTCTTCTCCTCTCCCAGTAGGATGGCTAGTTTGTCTTCTCCTCTCCCAGTAGGATGGCTAGTTTGTCTTCTCCTCTCCCAGTGGGATGGCTAGTTTGTCTTCTCATCTCCCAGTAGGATGGCTGGTTTGTCTTCTCCTCTCCCAGTAGGATGGCTGGTTTGTCTTCTCCTCTCCCGGTAGGATGGCTGGTTTGTCTTCTCCTCTCCCAGTAGGATGGCTGGTTTGTCTTCTCCTCTCCCAGTAGCATTGCTAGTTTGTCTTCTCCTCTCCCAGTAGGATGGCTAGTTTGTCTTCTCCTCTCCCAGTAGAATGGCTAGTTTGTCTTCTCCTCTCCCAGTAGGATGGCTAGTTTGTCTTCTCCTCCCCCAGTAGAATGGCTAGTTTGTCTTCTCCTCTCCCAGTAGGATGGCTAGTTTGTCTTCTCCTCTCCCAGTAGAATGGCTAGTTTGTCTTCTCCTCTCCCAGTAGGATGGCTAGTTTGTCTTCTCCTCTCCCAGTAGGATGGCTAGTTTGTCTTCTCCTCTCCCAGTAGGATGGCTAGTTTGTCTTCTCCTCTCCCAGTAGCATTGCTAGTTTGTCTTCTCCTCTCCCAGTAGGATGGCTAGTTTGTCTTCTCTCCCAGTAGAATGGCTAGTTTGTCTTCTCCTCTCCCAGTAGGATGGCTAGTTTGTCTTCTCCTCTCCCAGTAGGATGGCTAGTTTGTCTTCTCCTCTCCCAGTAGGATGGCTAGTTTGTCTTCTCCTCTCCCAGTAGAATGGCTAGTTTGTCTTCTCCTCTCCCAGTAGGGTGGCTAGTTTGTCTTCTCCTCTCCCAGTAGGATGGTTAGTTTGTCTTCTCCTCTCCCAGTAGGATGGCTAGTTTGTCTTCCCCTCTCCCAGTAGGATGGCTAGTTTGTCTTCTCCTCTCCCAGTGGGATGGCTAGTTTGTTTTCTCCTCTCCCAGTAGGATGGATAGTTTGTCTTCTCCTCTCCCAGTAGGATGGCTAGTTTATCTTCTCCTCTCCCAGTAGGATGGCTAGTTTGTCTTCTCCTCTCCCAGTAGGATGGTTAGTTTGTCTTCTCCTCTCCCAGTAGGATGGCTAGTTTGTCTTCTCCTCTCCCAGTAGGATGGCTAGTTTGTCTTCTCCTCTCCCAGTAGGATGGCTAGTTTGTCTTCTCCTCTCCCAGTAGCATTGCTAGTTTGTCTTCTCCTCTCCCAGTAGGATGGCTAGTTTGTCTTCTCTCCCAGTAGAATGGCTAGTTTGTCTTCTCCTCTCCCAGTAGGATGGCTAGTTTGTCTTCTCCTCTCCCAGTAGAATGGCTAGTTTGTCTTCTCCTCTCCCAGTAGGATGGCTAGTTTGTCTTCTCCTCTCCCAGTAGAATGGCTAGTTTGTCTTCTCCTCTCCCAGTAGGGTGGCTAGTTTGTCTTCTCCTCTCCCAGTAGGATGGCTAGTTTGTCTTCTCCTCTCCCAGTAGGATGGCTAGTGTGTCTTCCCCTCTCCCAGTAGGATGGCTAGTTTGTCTTCTCCTCTCCCAGTGGGATGGCTAGTTTGTTTTCTCCTCTCCCAGTAGGATGGATAGTTTGTCTTCTCCTCTCCCGGTAGGATGGCTAGTTTATCTTCTCCTCTCCCAGTAGGATGGCTAGTTTGTCTTCTCCTCTCCCAGTAGGATGGTTAGTTTGTCTTCTCCTCTCCCAGTAGGATGGCTAGTTTGTCTTCTCCTCTCCCAGTAGGATGGCTAGTTTGTCTTCTCCTCTCCCAGTGGGATGGCTAGTTTGTCTTCTCCTCTCCCAGTAGGATGGCTAGTTTGTCTTCTCCTCTCCCAGTAGGATGGCTAGTTTGTCTTCTCCTCTCCCAGTAGGATGGCCAGTTTGTCTTCTCCTCTCTCAGTAGGATGGCCAGTTTGTCTTCTCCTCTCCCAGTAGGATGGCCAGTTTGTCTTCTCCTCTCCCAGTAGGATGGCTAGTTTGTCTTCTCCTCTCCCAGTAGGATGGCTAGTTTGTCTTCTGCTCTCCCAATAGGATGGGTAGTTTGTCTTCTCCTCTCCCAGTAGGATGGCTAGTTTGTCTTCTCCTCTCGCAGTAGGGTGGATAGTTTGTTTTCTCCTCTCCCAGTAGGATGGCTAGTTTGTCTTCTGCTCTCCCAGTGGGATGGCTAGTTTGTCTTCTCCTCTCCCAGTGGGATGGCTAGTTTGTCTTCTCCTCTCCCAGTAGGATGGCTAGTTTGTCTTCTCCTCTCCCAGTAGGATGGCTAGTTTGTCTTCTCCTCTCCCAGTAGGATGGCCAGTTTGTCTTCTCCTCTCCCAGTAGGATGGCCAGTTTGTCTTCTCCTCTCCCAGTAGGATGGCTAGTTTGTCTTCTCCTCTCCCAGTAGGATGGCTAGTTTGTCTTCTGCTCTCCCAATAGGATGGGTAGTTTGTCTTCCGCTCTCCCAGTAGGATGGCTAGTTTGTCTTCTCCTCTCCCAGTAGGGTGGCTAGTTTGTTTTCTCCTCTCCCAGTAGGATGGCTAGTTTGTCTTCTGCTCTCCCAGTGGGATGGCTAGTTTGTCTTCTCCTCTCCCAGTAGGATGGCTAGTTTGTCTTCTCCTCTCCCAGTAGGATGGCTAGTTTGTCTTCTCCTCCCCCAGTGGGATGGCTAGTTTGTCTTCTCCTCTCCCAGTAGGATGGCTAGTTTGTCTTCTCCTCTCCCAGTAGGATGGCTAGTTTGTCTTCTCCTCTCCCAATAGGATGGCTAGGTCGTCTTCTCCTCTCCCAGTAGGATGGCTAGTTTGTCTTCTCCTCTCCCAGTAGGATGGCTAGTTTGTCTTCTCCTCTCCCAGTAGGATGGCTAGTTTGTCTTCTCCTCTCCCAGTAGGATGGCTATTTTGTCTTCTGCTCTCCCAATAGGATGGCTAGTTTGTCTTCTCCTCTCCCAGTAGGATGGCTAGTTTGTCTTCTGCTCTCCCAGTAGGATGGCTAGTTTGTCTTCTCCTCTCCCAGTAGGATGGCTAGTTTGTCTTCTCCTCTCCCAGTAGGATGGCTAGTTTGTCTTCTGCTCTCCCAGTAGGATGGCTAGTTTGTCTTCTCCTCTCCCAGTAGGGTGGCTAGTTTGTCTTCTGCTCTCCCAGTAGGATGGCTAATTTGTCTTCTCCTCTCCCAGTAGGATGGCTAGTTTGTCTTCTCCTCTCCCAGTAGGATGGCTAGTTTGTCTTCTCCTCTCCCAGTGGGATGGCTAGTTTGTCTTCTCCTCTCCCAGTAGGATGGCTAGTTTGTCTTCTCCTCTCCCAGTAGGATGGCTAGTTTGTCTTCTCCTCTCCCAGTAGGGTGGCTAGTTTGTCTTCTCCTCTCCCAGTAGGATGGCTAGTTTGTCTTCTCCTCTCCCAGTAGGGTGGCTAGTTTGTCTTCTCCTCTCCCAGTAGGATGGCTAGTTTGTCTTCTCCTCTCCCAGTAGGATGGCTAGTTTGTCTTCTCCTCTCCCAGTAGAATGGCTAGTTTGTCTTCTCCTCTCCCAGTAGGATGGCTAGTTTGTCTTCTCCTCTCCCAGTAGGATGGCTAGTTTGTCTTCTCCTCTCCCATTAGGATGGCTAGTTTGTCTTCTCCTCTCCCAGTAGAATGGCTAGTTTGTCTTCTCCTCTCCCAGTAGGATGGCTAGTTTGTCTTCTCCTCTCCCAGTAGGATGGCTAGTTTGTCTTCTCCTCTCCCAGTAGGATGGCTGGTTTTTCTTCTCCTCTCTCAGTTTAATGGCTAGTTTGTCTTCTCCTCTCCCAGTAGGATGGCTGGTTAGTCTTCTCCTCTCCCAGTAGGATGGCTGGTTTGTCTTCTCCTCCCCCAGTAGGATTGCTAGTTTGTCTTCTCCTCTCCCAGTAGAATGGCTAGTTTGTCTTCTCCTCTCCCAGTAGGATGGCTGGTTTGTCTTCTCCTCTCCCGGTAGTATGGCTGGTTTGTCTTCTCATCTGCCAGTAGGATGGCTGGTTTGTCTTCTCCTCTCCCAGTAGGATGGCTGGTTTGTCTTCTCCTCTCCCGGTAGGATGGCTGGTTTGTCTTCTCCTCTCCCAGTAGGATGGCTGGTTTGTCTTCTCCTCTCCCAGTAGCATGGCTGGTTTGTCTTCTCCTCTCCCAGTAGCATTGCTAGTTTGTCTTCTCCTCTCCCAGTAGGATGGCTAGTTTGTCTTCTCTCCCAGTAGAATGGCTAGTTTGTCTTCTCCTCTCCCAGTAGGATGGCTAGTTTGTCTTCTCCTCTCCCAGTAGAATGGCTAGTTTGTCTTCTCCTCTCCCAGTAGGATGGCTAGTTTGTCTTCTCCTCTCCCAGTAGAATGGCTAGTTTGTCTTCTCCTCTCCCAGTAGGGTGGCTAGTTTGTCTTCTCCTCTCCCAGTAGGATGGCTAGTTTGTCTTCTCCTCTCCCAGTAGGATGGCTAGTTTGTCTTCTCCTCTCCCAGTAGGATGAATAGTTTGTCTTCTCCTCTCCCAGTAGGATGGCTAGTTTGTCTCCTCTCCCAGTAGGACGGCTGGTTTGTCTTCTGCTCTCCCAGTAGGATGGCTAGTTTGTCTTCTCCTCTCCCAGTAGGATGGCTAGTTTGTCTTCTCCTCTCCCAGTAGAATGGCTAGTTTGTCTTCTCCTCTCCCAGTAGGATGGCTAGTTTGTCTTCTCCTCTCCCAGTGGGATGGCTAGTTTGTCTTCTCCTCTCCCAGTAGGATGGCTAGTTTGTCTTCTCCTCTCCCAGTAGAATGGCTAGTTTGTCTTCTCCTCTCCCAGTAGGATGGCTAGTTTGTCTTCTCCTCTCCCAGTAGGATGGCTAGTTTGTCTTCTCCTCTCCCAGTAGGATGGCTAGTTTGTCTTCTCCTCTCCCAGTAGGATGGCTAGTTTGTCTTCTGCTCTCCCAGTAGGATGGCTAGTTTGTCTTCTCTCCCAGTAGAATGGCTGGTTAGTCTTCTCCTCTCCCAGTAGGATGGCTGGTTTGTCTTCTCCTCTCCCAGTAGGATGGCTAGTTTGTCTTCTCCTCTCCCAGTAAAATGGCTAGTTTGTCTTCTCCTCTCCCAGTAGGATGGCTGGTTTGTCTTCTCCTCTCCCGGTAGGATGGCTGGTTTGTCTTCTCATCTCCCAGTAGGATGGCTGGTTTGTCTTCTCCTCTCCCAGTAGGATGGCTGGTTTGTCTTCTCCTCTCCCGGTAGGATGGCTGGTTTGTCTTCTCCTCTCCCAGTAGGATGGCTGGTTTTTCTTCTCCTCTCCCAGTAGCATTGCTAGTTTGTCTTCTCCTCTCCCAGTAGGATGGCTAGTTTGTCTTCTCCTCTCCCAGTAGAATGGCTAGTTTGTCTTCTCCTCTCCCAGTAGGATGGCTAGTTTGTCTTCTCCTCCCCCAGTAGAATGGCTAGTTTGTCTTCTCCTCTCCCAGTAGGATGGCTAGTTTGTCTTCTCCTCTCCCAGTAGAATGGCTAGTTTGTCTTCTCCTCTCCCAGTAGGATGGCTAGTTTGTCTTCTCCTCTCCCAGTAGGATGGCTAGTTTGTCTTCTCCTCTCCCAGTAGGATGGCTAGTTTGTCTTCTCCTCTCCCAGTAGCATTGCTAGTTTGTCTTCTCCTCTCCCAGTAGGATGGCTAGTTTGTCTTCTCTCCCAGTAGAATGGCTAGTTTGTCTTCTCCTCTCCCAGTAGGATGGCTAGTTTGTCTTCTCCTCTCCCAGTAGAATGGCTAGTTTGTCTTCTCCTCTCCCAGTAGGATGGCTAGTTTGTCTTCTCCTCTCCCAGTAGAATGGCTAGTTTGTCTTCTCCTCTCCCAGTAGGGTGGCTAGTTTGTCTTCTCCTCTCCCAGTAGGATGGCTAGTTTGTCTTCTCCTCTCCCAGTAGGATGGCTAGTTTGTCTTCCCCTCTCCCAGTAGGATGGCTAGTTTGTCTTCTCCTCTCCCAGTGGGATGGCTAGTTTGTTTTCTCCTCTCCCAGTAGGATGGATAGTTTGTCTTCTCCTCTCCCAGTAGGATGGCTAGTTTATCTTCTCCTCTCCCAGTAGGATGGCTAGTTTGTCTTCTCCTCTCCCAGTAGGATGGTTAGTTTGTCTTCTCCTCTCCCAGTAGGATGGCTAGTTTGTCTTCTCCTCTCCCAGTAGGATGGCTAGTTTGTCTTCTCCTCTCCCAGTGGGATGGCTAGTTTGTCTTCTCATCTCCCAGTAGGATGGCTGGTTTGTCTTCTCCTCTCCCAGTAGGATGGCTGGTTTGTCTTCTCCTCTCCCGGTAGGATGGCTGGTTTGTCTTCTCCTCTCCCAGTAGGATGGCTGGTTTGTCTTCTCCTCTCCCAGTAGCATTGCTAGTTTGTCTTCTCCTCTCCCAGTAGGATGGCTAGTTTGTCTTCTCCTCTCCCAGTAGGATGGCTAGTTTGTCTTCTCCTCTCCCAGTAGAATGGCTAGTTTGTCTTCTCCTCTCCCAGTAGGATGGCTAGTTTGTCTTCTCCTCCCCCAGTAGAATGGCTAGTTTGTCTTCTCCTCTCCCAGTAGGATGGCTAGTTTGTCTTCTCCTCTCCCAGTAGAATGGCTAGTTTGTCTTCTCCTCTCCCAGTAGGATGGCTAGTTTGTCTTCTCCTCTCCCAGTAGGATGGCTAGTTTGTCTTCTCCTCTCCCAGTAGGATGGCTAGTTTGTCTTCTCCTCTCCCAGTAGCATTGCTAGTTTGTCTTCTCCTCTCCCAGTAGGATGGCTAGTTTGTCTTCTCTCCCAGTAGAATGGCTAGTTTGTCTTCTCCTCTCCCAGTAGGATGGCTAGTTTGTCTTCTCCTCTCCCAGTAGAATGGCTAGTTTGTCTTCTCCTCTCCCAGTAGGATGGCTAGTTTGTCTTCTCCTCTCCCAGTAGAATGGCTAGTTTGTCTTCTCCTCTCCCAGTAGGGTGGCTAGTTTGTCTTCTCCTCTCCCAGTAGGATGGCTAGTTTGTCTTCTCCTCTCCCAGTAGGATGGCTAGTTTGTCTTCCCCTCTCCCAGTAGGATGGCTAGTTTGTCTTCTCCTCTCCCAGTGGGATGGCTAGTTTGTTTTCTCCTCTCCCAGTAGGATGGATAGTTTGTCTTCTCCTCTCCCAGTAGGATGGCTAGTTTATCTTCTCCTCTCCCAGTAGGATGGCTAGTTTGTCTTCTCCTCTCCCAGTAGGATGGTTAGTTTGTCTTCTCCTCTCCCAGTAGGATGGCTAGTTTGTCTTCTCCTCTCCCAGTAGGATGGCTAGTTTGTCTTCTCCTCTCCCAGTAGGATGGCTAGTTTGTCTTCTCCTCTCCCAGTAGCATTGCTAGTTTGTCTTCTCCTCTCCCAGTAGGATGGCTAGTTTGTCTTCTCTCCCAGTAGAATGGCTAGTTTGTCTTCTCCTCTCCCAGTAGGATGGCTAGTTTGTCTTCTCCTCTCCCAGTAGGATGGCTAGTTTGTCTTCTCCTCTCCCAGTAGCATTGCTAGTTTGTCTTCTCCTCTCCCAGTAGGATGGCTAGTTTGTCTTCTCTCCCAGTAGAATGGCTAGTTTGTCTTCTCCTCTCCCAGTAGGATGGCTAGTTTGTCTTCTCCTCTCCCAGTAGAATGGCTAGTTTGTCTTCTCCTCTCCCAGTAGGATGGCTAGTTTGTCTTCTCCTCTCCCAGTAGAATGGCTAGTTTGTCTTCTCCTCTCCCAGTAGGGTGGCTAGTTTGTCTTCTCCTCTCCCAGTAGGATGGCTAGTTTGTCTTCTCCTCTCCCAGTAGGATGGCTAGTTTGTCTTCCCCTCTCCCAGTAGGATGGCTAGTTTGTCTTCTCCTCTCCCAGTGGGATGGCTAGTTTGTTTTCTCCTCTCCCAGTAGGATGGATAGTTTGTCTTCTCCTCTCCCAGTAGGATGGCTAGTTTATCTTCTCCTCTCCCAGTAGGATGGCTAGTTTGTCTTCTCCTCTCCCAGTAGGATGGTTAGTTTGTCTTCTCCTCTCCCAGTAGGATGGCTAGTTTGTCTTCTCCTCTCCCAGTAGGATGGCTAGTTTGTCTTCTCCTCTCCCAGTGGGATGGCTAGTTTGTCTTCTCCTCTCCCAGTAGGATGGCTAGTTTGTCTTCTCCTCTCCCAGTAGGATGGCTAGTTTGTCTTCTCCTCTCCCAGTAGGATGGCCAGTTTGTCTTCTCCTCTCTCAGTAGGATGGCCAGTTTGTCTTCTCCTCTCCCAGTAGGATGGCCAGTTTGTCTTCTCCTCTCCCAGTAGGATGGCTAGTTTGTCTTCTCCTCTCCCAGTAGGATGGCTAGTTTGTCTTCTGCTCTCCCAATAGGATGGGTAGTTTGTCTTCTCCTCTCCCAGTAGGATGGCTAGTTTGTCTTCTCCTCTCGCAGTAGGGTGGATAGTTTGTTTTCTCCTCTCCCAGTAGGATGGCTAGTTTGTCTTCTGCTCTCCCAGTGGGATGGCTAGTTTGTCTTCTCCTCTCCCAGTGGGATGGCTAGTTTGTCTTCTCCTCTCCCAGTAGGATGGCTAGTTTGTCTTCTCCTCTCCCAGTAGGATGGCTAGTTTGGCTTCTCCTCTCCCAGTAGGATGGCCAGTTTGTCTTCTCCTCTCCCAGTAGGATGGCCAGTTTGTCTTCTCCTCTCCCAGTAGCATTGCTAGTTTGTCTTCTCCTCTCCCAGTAGGATGGCTAGTTTGTCTTCTCTCCCAGTAGAATGGCTAGTTTGTCTTCTCCTCTCCCAGTAGGATGGCTAGTTTGTCTTCTCCTCTCCCAGTAGAATGGCTAGTTTGTCTTCTCCTCTCCCAGTAGGATGGCTAGTTTGTCTTCTCCTCTCCCAGTAGAATGGCTAGTTTGTCTTCTCCTCTCCCAGTAGGGTGGCTAGTTTGTCTTCTCCTCTCCCAGTAGGATGGCTAGTTTGTCTTCTCCTCTCCCAGTAGGATGGCTAGTTTGTCTTCCCCTCTCCCAGTAGGATGGCTAGTTTGTCTTCTCCTCTCCCAGTGGGATGGCTAGTTTGTTTTCTCCTCTCCCAGTAGGATGGATAGTTTGTCTTCTCCTCTCCCAGTAGGATGGCTAGTTTATCTTCTCCTCTCCCAGTAGGATGGCTAGTTTGTCTTCTCCTCTCCCAGTAGGATGGTTAGTTTGTCTTCTCCTCTCCCAGTAGGATGGCTAGTTTGTCTTCTCCTCTCCCAGTAGGATGGCTAGTTTGTCTTCTCCTCTCCCAGTGGGATGGCTAGTTTGTCTTCTCCTCTCCCAGTAGGATGGCTAGTTTGTCTTCTCCTCTCCCAGTAGGATGGCTAGTTTGTCTTCTCCTCTCCCAGTAGGATGGCCAGTTTGTCTTCTCCTCTCTCAGTAGGATGGCCAGTTTGTCTTCTCCTCTCCCAGTAGGATGGCCAGTTTGTCTTCTCCTCTCCCAGTAGGATGGCTAGTTTGTCTTCTCCTCTCCCAGTAGGATGGCTAGTTTGTCTTCTGCTCTCCCAATAGGATGGGTAGTTTGTCTTCTCCTCTCCCAGTAGGATGGCTAGTTTGTCTTCTCCTCTCGCAGTAGGGTGGATAGTTTGTTTTCTCCTCTCCCAGTAGGATGGCTAGTTTGTCTTCTGCTCTCCCAGTGGGATGGCTAGTTTGTCTTCTCCTCTCCCAGTGGGATGGCTAGTTTGTCTTCTCCTCTCCCAGTAGGATGGCTAGTTTGTCTTCTCCTCTCCCAGTAGGATGGCTAGTTTGTCTTCTCCTCTCCCAGTAGGATGGCCAGTTTGTCTTCTCCTCTCCCAGTAGGATGGCCAGTTTGTCTTCTCCTCTCCCAGTAGGATGGCTAGTTTGTCTTCTCCTCTCCCAGTAGGATGGCTAGTTTGTCTTCTGCTCTCCCAATAGGATGGGTAGTTTGTCTTCTGCTCTCCCAGTAGGATGGCTAGTTTGTCTTCTCCTCTCCCAGTAGGGTGGCTAGTTTGTCTTCTGCTCTCCCAGTAGGATGGCTAGTTTGTCTTCTGCTCTCCCAGTGGGATGGCTAGTTTGTCTTCTCCTCTCCCAGTAGGATGGCTAGTTTGTCTTCTCCTCTCCCAGTAGGATGGCTAGTTTGTCTTCTCCTCTCCCAGTGGGATGGCTAGTTTGTCTTCTCCTCTCCCAGTGGGATGGCTAGTTTGTCTTCTCCTCTCCCAGTAGGATGGCTAGTTTGTCTTCTCCTCTCCCAATAGGATGGCTAGGTCGTCTTCTCCTCTCCCAGTAGGATGGCTAGTTTGTCTTCTCCTCTCCCAGTAGGATGGCTAGTTTGTCTTCTCCTCTCCCAGTAGGATGGCTAGTTTGTCTTCTCCTCTCCCAGTAGGATGGCTATTTTGTCTTCTGCTCTCCCAATAGGATGGCTAGTTTGTCTTCTCCTCTCCCAGTAGGATGGCTAGTTTGTCTTCTCCTCTCCCAGTAGGATGGCTAGTTTGTCTTCTCCTCTCCCAGTAGGATGGCTAGTTTGTCTTCTCCTCTCCCAGTAGGATGGCTAGTTTGTCTTCTGCTCTCCCAGTAGGATGGCTAGTTTGTCTTCTCCTCTCCCAGTAGGGTGGCTAGTTTGTCTTCTGCTCTCCCAGTAGGATGGCTAGTTTGTCTTCTCCTCTCCCAGTAGGATGGCTAGTTTGTCTTCTCCTCTCCAAGTAGGATGGCTAGTTTGTCTTCTCCTCTCCCAGTGGGATGGCTAGTTTGTCTTCTCCTCTCCCAGTAGGATGGCTAGTTTGTCTTCTCCTCTCCCAGTAGGATGGCTAGTTTGTCTTCTCCTCTCCCAGTAGGATGGCTAGTTTGTCTTCTCCTCTCCCAGTGGGATGGCTAGTTTGTCTTCTCCTCTCCCAGTAGGATGGCTAGTTTGTCTTCTCCTCTCCCAATAGGATGGCTAGTTTGTCTTCTCCTCTCCCAGTAGGATGGCTAGTTTGTCTTCTGCTCTCCCAGTAGGTTGGCTAGTTTGTCTTCTCCTCTCCCAGTAGGATGGCTAGTTTGTCTTCTCCTCTCCCAGTAGGATGGCTAGTTTGTCTTCTGCTCTCCCAGTAAGATGGCTAATTTGTCTTCTCCTCTCCCAGTAGGATGGCTAGTTTGTCTTCTCCTCTCCCAGTAGGATGGCTAGTTTGTCTTCTGCTCTCCCAGTAAGATGGCTAATTTGTCTTCTCCTCTCCCAGTAGGATGGCTAGTTTGTCTTCTCCTCTCCCAGTAGGATGGCTAGTTTGTCTTCTCCTCTCCCAGTAGGATGGCTAGTTTGTCTTCTCCTCTCCCAGTAGGGTGGCTAGTTGTTTTCTCCTCTCCCAGTAGGATGGCTAGTTTGTCTTCTCCTCTCCCAGTAGGATGGCTAGTTTGTCTTCTCCTCTCCCAGTAGGGTGGCTAGTTGTTTTCTCCTCTCCCAGTAGGATGGCTAGTTTGTCTTCTCCTCTCCCAGTAGGATGGCTAGTTTGTCTTCTCCTCTCCCAGTAGGGTGGCTAGTTGTTTTCTCCTCTCCCAGTAGGATGGCTAGTTTGTCTTCTCCTCTCCCAGTAGGATGGCTAGTTTGTCTTCTCCTCTCCCAGTAGGGTGGCTAGTTGTTTTCTCCTCTCCCAGTAGGATGGCTAGTTGGTTTTCTCCTCTCCCAGTAGGATGGCTAGTTGGTCTTCTCCTCTCCCAGTAGGATGGCTAGTTTGTCTTCTCCTCTCCCAGTAGGATGGCTAGTTTTCTTCTCCTCTCCCAGTAGGGTGGCTAGTTGTTTTCTCCTCTCCCAGTAGGATGGCTAGTTTGTCTTCTCCTCTCCCAGTAGGATGGCTAGTTTGTCTTCTCCTCTCCCAGTAGGGTGGCTAGTTGTTTTCTCCTCTCCCAGTAGGATGGCTAGTTGGTCTTCTCCTCTCCCAGTAGGATGGCTAGTTGGTCTTCTCCTCTCCCAGTAGGATGGCTAGTTTGTCTTCTCCTCTCCCAGTAGGATGGCTAGTTTGTCTTCTCCTCTCCCAGTAGGGTGGCTAGTTGTTTTCTCCTCTCCCAGTAGGATGGCTAGTTTGTCTTCTCCTCTCCCAGTAGGATTGCTAGTTTGTCTTCTCCTCTCCCAGTAGGGTGGCTAGTTGTTTTCTCCTCTCCCAGTAGGATGGCTAGTTGGTCTTCTCCTCTCCCAGTAGGATGGCTAGTTGGTCTTCTCCTCTCCCAGTAGGATGGCTAGTTTGTCTTCTCCTCTCCCAGTAGGATGGCTAGTTTGTCTTCTCCTCTCCCAGTAGGGTGGCTAGTTGTTTTCTCCTCTCCCAGTAGGATGGCTAGTTTGTCTTCTCCTCTCCCAGTAGGATGGCTAGTTTGTCTTCTCCTCTCCCAGTAGGGTGGCTAGTTGTTTTCTCCTCTCCCAGTAGGATGGCTAGTTGGTCTTCTCCTCTCCCAGTAGGATGGCTAGTTTGTCTTCTCCTCTCCCAGTAGGGTGGCTAGTTGTTTTCTCCTCTCCCAGTAGGATGGCTAGTTGGTCTTCTCCTCTCCCAGTAGGATGGCTAGTTGGTCTTCTCCTCTCCCAGTAGGATGGCTAGTTTGTCTTCTCCTCTCCCAGTGGGATGGCTAGTTTGTTGATTTCAGGGAGGCTTCGGAAGTTTGGGTGGATGTGTTCAGTGTTTGGGTAGTAATGATTTCTAATGTGGTTCTACTTAGGACAGGTGTAGGTGAAGTGCAGTTCTGTCTCCACCTCTCCCATGTCGCGGTGTGAGCACAGCCTCTCTTCTGCCGGCAGCCATGTTTGTCTGTGTCGGCCTTTTTCTATGGCCAGGCCAAGCTCACTGAGTCTGTACTTGGTCAAGGTGGTTCTCAGTTTGGTATCAGCCACTGTGTGCAGTTATTCTGCCACAGTGTACTGTCTTTTCAGGGCCACATAGCATTGCATTTTATGTTTTTTTGTAGTTTGTGTGTCCCAATAAGTAACATAATTTAGTTTTTGTTGAGTTATAATTTGATGGATTCTGATGTTCTGGTCCTGACGCTGTGAAGTGTTAGTGTTTATTAGTGAACTGAGCGTCAGGACCAGTTGAGTGAGGGGACTGGTTTTGCTCAACTCTTGGTATTGCAAGGCTTTGTAATGGTATGAGTGGGGAGGGGGGGGGGTGTCACTGTTTTTCAGATGTTGCCAGAATGTGATTACCCTTTTCTGTATGTTGATCAGTAACAGATACTGGCCTGATTCTGCCCTGCATGCATTGCTTGTTGTTTTCCTCTGGACATGGAAGAGGTTCTTACAGAACTCCGCATGCAGGGTCTCAAATGGATGTTTGTCCCAGTTGCTAAATTCTTGACATGTAATTGGACACACTTCCTGTGTTGCTGATTTTTAGTCCTAAATAATTATAGTTCTGGGACTGTTCAGTGTGGTTTCCTGCTACTGTGAATGCATATTTCCTTCCCTGAGATCTGGATCTTTTTTGAAAAATCATGATTTTGGTCTTGCATCATAGAAGAGAGAGTGTGAGAGAGAGACAGGTCTGTGTGTGTGTGTCTGTGTGTGTGTCTGTGTGTCTGTCTGTGTGTGTGTCTCTCGTGATGACATCAGCCGGTCGAGAATAAAGCCGCGGGCAGATGTGATGATGGGTGCATTATGTGGTATTAGTCTACGTTGTCGACGGTGTTTTTTATTTTATGAACAAAGCTTTTTCATATCTCGATGACGGACTGCTGAACACAGAAGACTAGAGCTGACGCCTGGTTATGTGGCTGTACACAGATTGTTTTAAAGCTCCGTGGTTCCAGGATGAAGGCAAAGCAAAGAGATGAAGGGGTGTTCACCTGGCAACAACAGCAAATACTTGCCTGTAGACAGACTCGTAGACTGTAACAACAACGCTGCTTTTTAAAGTAGAGAATTTGTTGTGATTTGACCTCATTAAAGATATGAAACCGGTTTTATTTATCAGCCGTATTTGAACATACATCAGTGATCTCTAGAAACTACATGGATAAGTAGCTTTTTGGAACTATGAGAAGAAGTAACCGTTCTAGTACAGTAATTGCACATATACAGAAATCATTTGGCCGCTGACCCACCTGGAAAGACACTTTACTGCCAGCGTCAGTCAATAGAGCTCATCTGGAGTGGGGCTGCGGCACAAATGATTAAACTACAAATGTTTTGTTTTTTTATTTGGAATCACATATTAACAGCATTTTTACATAATCATCTTTAGTTAGATACTTTTACAAAGTGATCCGTCTCTTCTGCATTTTACAGAGTAATCATAGAACACAGCAATAGAGCGTGGGGTGTTTTTCCATTTGAGATAAAAGAAAAAGTCCAAAAACCATACTTACATAATCAAATTTAAACAAAAGAAGGACGTTTTGGGAAACTACACAATTTCCACTTCTCACAAATTTCCTCAAATTCAGTTTCCTGAAGCCTCATGGAGAAGGTGATTCTTTCCATCACAAAAATTTAGTAAACATCATACCAGTCCTCTGTAGATGACATCATACAGTCCTCTGTAGATGACATCACGCCAGTCCTCTGTAGATGACATCATACAGTCCTCTGTAGATGACATCATACAGTCCTCTGTAGATGACATCACACCAGTCCTCTGTAGATGACATCATACAGTCCTCTGTAGATGACATCACACCAGTCCTCTGTAGATGACATCATACCAGTCCTCTGTAGATGACATCATACCAGTCCTCTATATATGACGTCATACCAGTCCTCTGTAGATGACGTCATACCAGTCCTCTATATATGACGTCATACCAGTCCTCTGTAGATGACATCACACCAGTCCTTTGTAGATTACATCATACCAGTCCTCTGTAGATGACATCATACCAGTCCTCTGTAGATGACATCACACCAGTCCTCTGTAGATGACATCATACCAGTCCTCTGTAGATGACATCACACCAGTCCTCTGTAGATGACATCACACCAGTCCTCTGTAGATGACATCATACCAGTCCTCTGTAGATGACATCCTACCAGTCCTCTGTAGATGACGTCATACCAGTCCTCTGTAGATGACGTCATACCAGTCCTCTGTAGATGACATCACACCAGTCCTCTGGAGATGACATCATACCAGTCCTCTATATATGACGTCATACCAGTCCTCTATATATGACGTCATACCAGTCCTCTGTAGATGACGTCATACCAGTCCTCTGTAGATGACATCATACCAGTCCTCTGTAGATGACGTCATACCAGTCCTCTGTAGATGACGTCATACCAGTCCTCTATATATGACGTCATACCAGTCCTCTGTAGATGACATCACACCAGTCCTCTGTAGATGACATCATACCAGTCCTCTGTAGATGACATCATACCAGTCCTCTGTAGATGACATCACACCAGTCCTCTGTAGATGACATCACACCAGTCCTCTGTAGATGACGTCATACCAGTCCTCTATATATGACGTCATACCAGTCCTCTGTAGATGACGTCATACCAGTCCCCTGTAGATGACATCACACCAGTCCTCTGTAGATGACATCATACCAGTCCTCTGTAGATGACATCATACCAGTCCTCTGTAGATGACATCATACCAGTCCTCTGTAGATGACATCATACCAGTCCTCTGTAGATGACATCATACCAGTCCTCTGTAGATGACATCATACCAGTCCTCTGTAGATGACATCCTACCAGTCCTTTGTAGATGACGTCATACCAGTCCTCTGTAGATGACATCATACCAGTCCTCTGTAGATGACATCATACCAGTCCTCTGTAGATGACGTCATACCAGTCCTCTATATATGACGTCATACCAGTCCTCTGTAGATGACATCATACCAGTCCTCTGTAGAAGACGTCATACCAGTCCTCTGTAGATGACACCACACCAGTCCTCTGTAGATGACGTCATACCAGTCCTCTGTAGATGACATCCTACCAGTCCTCTGTAGAAGACGTCATACCAGTCCTCTGTAGATGACATCATACCAGTCCTCTGTAGATGACGTCACACCAGTCCTCTGTAGAAGACGTCATACCAGTCCTCTGTAGATGACATCATACCAGTCCTCTGTAGATGACGTCATACCAGTCCTCTGTAGATGACATCCTACCAGTCCTCTGTAGATGACGTCACACCAGTCTTCTGTAGATGACGTCATACCAGTCCTCTGTAGATGACATCCTACCAGTCCTCTGTAGATTACGTCATACGAGTCCTCTGTAGATGACATCATACCAGTCCTCTGTAGATGACGTCACACCAGTCCTCTGTAGATGACGTCATACCAGTCCTCTGTAGATGACGTCATACCAGTCCTCTGTAGATGACGTCATACCAGTCCTCTGTAGATGACGTCATACCAGTCCTCTGTAGATGACACCACACCAGTCCTCTGTAGATGACGTGATACCAGTCCTCTGTAGATGACGTCATACCAGTCCTCTGTAGGCGGGTTGTCTGGCTGAAGCCACTTCTCTGTAACTGCTTTTCTGGCAGCTACACTCAATAGTCCCAATAAGTAACTTGTCTTAATGTCTGTGGGTGTTGCATGTAATAGACCAAAGAGGAGTTCATCCCAAGTAAAAGTAATTTTTGTCCCAGATATAATCACTAATTCTATATAAATCTTGTGCCAAAAAGTGTTTACTTTTGGACAGGCCCAACACAGGTGGTGGTGGTTGGCTTCCTGGGAGCAGCTGGAAGAGCCTGAGTGGTGAGATTTGTGAAGAGCTTTGATAAAATATCTACTAAGACTCTTCCAGCCCAACACTCTCCATGAGGTTGAGCTTGTTATCCCCCACTGAGATTCAAAATACTTTGTCCAAACTTCCTCTGGGATGGAACTCTTAGTTCCCTTTTCCCATTTTTGTTTTATTTAGGTGGTGCTTGCTATCTGAATCTCCTGAAGTCCCCTGCATAGCCTAGAGATTAATTTAAACCCTGAATCCATCCTATAGGCACTAACAAAAACGTTCAATAAACTATTGTCAAATGCCTTTTGACTCTCTAACATAAAACCGTTAATGTGATGGCGTAGCTGAAGAAATCGATAAAAGTCACTATAATATAATCAGTGTAGTCTTTTCAATGTCTCAAAGTTGCTCAGTGTCCCCTGATTGAAAACGGTACAGGATGAGGACAGGCCCATCCTTTATAACTCGCATCTAATTTGTTTGGGGTTAACTACAAATGTTTTTAACTGTTTTCAGGTAAACAGTTCAACATAATTTCCGTCTATATGACTCCCTCATGCTTCAGAGAAGATTGTTCTAGATATTTTACAGTCAGATAAAATGTGACGCTCGATGTTAATCTGTGTGACACCAGAGACTCGGCATCATCTGACGTCATCTGACATCATCTATCACCAAACTCTGCTACAGGTCTCCCTTCATTTTATTCATCAACACATCCACCTCAGTATAAGACGACTGACGGACACTAGTAATGACAGACATGTGAAGTTTTATTGTTACTCAGTGAGTTATTTCTCTACATAGTTCATCGTGAAGGGAGGAGCTTCATCTTGTAGGTTGTTGCTGTAATCTTTTCACAACTCCTCTCATCTATCTGACTTCATATCAGGTTGAAAAACGCTTTATGAAGGAGTCCCTCTTAAAAATCTGTTTGGTACGTCTGATGGTTATCATTCCCTCAAGCAAGTTAAGCAACGGGAGAATCCAAAAGAGGCCCTTTGAATACCAATTTGACATTACTAGAAGACATGTTGCTTTACTTCACTGACATGCAGTCCGTAGACTTCAATAAGCATGTTTCTGGTTATAAGAATTCGTTGCACATGAATGATAATATCAGATATAATCATGCATTCTCTGGGGGGGGAAATTGTAAAATGAAAATTCAAGTTGCGTTGGTTTTGACGATGGACACATTTCGGCTCTTGTTACTGTTACAACAAATCCCCACAAGTCATGAAACACTTGTAAGTAAACATGATTCATATGAACCAGAAAAATAGTCTGAGTGAATTAAACAAGTACTACGACTACTACTACTACCACTGCTACTTTCAGCTGCTCCCGTTAGGGGGCGCCACAGCAGATCATCTATCTCCATCTCTTCCTGTCCTCTGCATCTTCCTCTGTCACACCAGCCACCTGCATGTCCTCCCTCACCACCTCCATAAACCTCCTCTTTGACCTTCTTCTTCTCCTCTTCCCTGGCAGCTCCATATTCAGCATCCTTCTCCCAGTATACCCAGCATCTCTCCTCCACACATGTCCAAACCATCTCCATCTTAAGTGAATTAAACAACTATCCATCCATCCATCCATTATCCAAACTGCTTATCCTGCTCTCAGGGTCGCAGGGATGCTGGAGCAAGGCAGGGAGACACCTAAAACATAACTTTATGATAGAGCAGCAGAGGTAGTTTAATGGACAAAGCATCACTTAAAGCTGCATTAAAGGATATTTTTGATATTAACATTGAATTTAATCACTGTAATGTGAGGATTTCTAGGACTGGCAATCACACTGAGAATCAACACACCACTCTGCAGGTTTCCTTCTCTTTCAATTTATTGTTTGACTTTGTTTTTCTCGTAAAATATACCTCCATCTCTGGTTGAGTCCCTCCTTCTTTTACCAAACACCTCCTTTACACTGTGGATAAACTGCTCACAACTCATACATTCATAATGCTGCCACTACCTTTCAATGTGAAAAGACCCAAGATTTAAACAAAGAGAGAAGCTGGTGAAGAGATTCAAACATCAACAAAACCAAAGAGAGATGACTGTGAATGTCAGAAGTTGATGGACCAAACCAAGACTAAGACACGAGTGAACATCAGACTTGCATTTGATACCGTAGCAGGGCTAGGCAATCTTATCCAGAAAGGGCCAGTGTGAGTGAATTTTTTTGTTCCAACCAAGCATTTACAGACCTATGTGTCCTAATCAAGTTCCTCATCAAAGACTCTACTGGTTGTCTGTGAATGTTCTCATTCATCCAGGTCATGGTTATCCAAAGGAGTAGAATCAAGTGCAACTGGACTTGGTATATATCCGTGAAGACGTTTCGCCTCTCATCCAAGAGGCTTCCTCAGTTCGTGCCTTTCTGACTAGACCAAGCTAGTCTGACTGGCTGGTGATGAGACTCAGAATTTATCCTCTAGGAGTCGTTGTCAGAGCTATAGATGTCCATGGCTCTTTGTGTCCCGATGTTTACCAACGCCCGTCGCTAACAGAGCCATAGATATGAGTGGCTCTTTTGTGTACCAATGTTTGGCTGCGCCCGCCGCCATCGGGGCTATTGATATGCGTGGCTCTCCTGTGCTCCGATGTCCAGCCGATTTGCATTTGTTTAGCAGCGACGGTGGTTGGGGGTGTTAGTTTCCACTTCATTATTCAGTGGTCATGAGAGTCGTTGGAGCCGTTAGTGAGCGACTGTTGTTCTTGGAGACTAGGCTTCTTGAGTCTCCTGGGTAGAGATGAAAGGACGGCATTGTAAGTGGGAGATAGGTGGTGTCGCAGACCTCCTCCTCTGTTGAGGGATGGTTTTTCCAGTTTCTCATAGATGGCTTCCTTCACCCCTCTTTCAAACCATCTATCTTCTCTGTCCAAAATGTGTACGTTGCTGTCCTGGAAGGAGTGTGTCTTCTCCTTTAGGTGTAGATAGACTGCTGAGTCTTGTCCTGAGGAGTTTGGCCTTCTGTGTTGGGCCATCCGTTTGTGTAGTGGTTGTTTGGTTTCTCCTATGTATAGATCAGTACAATCCTCATTGTATTGTACAGCATACACCAGACTGCTTTTCCGGGTGTGTGGTACACGGTCTTTGGGATGAACCAGTCTTTGTTGGAGTGTGTTGCTGGGTTTGAAGTATACCGGGATGCGGTGTTTGTTGAAAATTCTCCTGAGTTTCTCGGAGACCCCAGAAACATATGGGATGACTGTGTTATTCCTTCTGTTCCTTTTCTCCTCGTCGCTCACCTGGTTGGTCTTTTTGGAACGTGTTGCAGTTTTCACAAAGGTCCAACTGGAGTAGCCGCAGGTTTTTAAAGCTCCCCTCAGGTGTTTGTGTTCTTCCCGTTGGGCCTGAGTGCTGCTGGGCACATTGTCAGCTCTGTGTTGCAGAGTTCTGATGACGCTCAGTTTGTGTTCCAGAGGGTGGTGTGAGTCGAAAAGTAGATATTGGTCTGTGTGTGTAGGTTTCCTGTAAACCCCAATGTGGAGGCTCCTGTCTGGTTGATTAGTGGGATCAGGTGTGTAACTGCTTGGTTGGAACAAAAACCTTCACCCACACTGGCCCTTTCTGGATAAGATTGCCCACCCTTGCCATAGAGACAGGAAGGGAGGGGTGAAGAGTGACTTAGCTGTGAGTGTGTTTTAATGTCTCTGTGGCACTATTGTCTGATGTCTTGCAGTCAGAAAATCACTTAATACAGCATTTAATGAATTGTATTCTTTCATGTACAAACCTATCACTGGCATTGGGTGAGAAACATGAAACTGCCTTCTGCCCCTTCATATCTTTCTATTGTCAAGTTTTTATGGTGAGTCTTAATTACATACTAGGATTTAAGAAAGGTGCGTGAATATCAATGAGTACACATAAAACAAATAGTTTTTAGTGTTGAGTCTGTCACTAAAAGTTTGAAGTGTCTGTAAAGAAAAACATACAGACTGACCATCTTCACTGACAGGGTGTTTCTCCTACAGTTATGCAGTGTATTGAGTTTCTAATCATAGTGATTATTCACTACATTCTGTGCGCTTTACTCGTCCAGGCCTTTCTTTGTGGGGCCATCTCTGGTTTTGGCCCGAAGCTTGTTGACCTGCGACTCGGCAATGTCAGCTCTCTCCTCTGCCTCTTCCAGCTCATGCTGAAGCTTTCTTAACTTTGCCATGTTGGCATTGGCCGCCTCCTCTGCCTCCTCGGCTGAGCGCTTATAGGACTTCACCTTCAGCTGCAGCTTGTCGACCAGGTCTTGCAGGCGGGCCATGTTCTTCCTGTCCTCCTCCGTCTGGTAGGTCAGCTCCTTGATGCGGCGCTCATATTTGCGCACTCCTTTGATTGACTCGGTTCCCCTCTTCTGCTCCACCTCCAGTTCGTTCTCCAGCTCCTTGATGCGTCCTTCCAGTTTCTGAAGCTGCTTCTTGCCGCCCTTCATGGCGATCTGCTCTGCTTCGTCCAGACGGTGTTGCAGGTCTTTGATGGTCTGCTCCATGTTCTTCTTCATGCGCTCCAGGTGTGCGCTGGTATCCTGCTCTTTCTTCAGCTCCTCTGCCATCATGGCAGCATCGGTGATGGCTTTCTTGGCCTTCTCCTCTGCATTGCGGTTCTCCTGTATTGCATCTTCCATCTCAGTCTGCAGGTGAAGGAGGTCCGCCTCATGCTTCTTCTTCTGGTTGATGAGGCTGGTGTTCTGCGAGTGCAGGAGTTGGATACGCTCTGTGGCATCAGATAGTTCCTGTTCTGCTAACTTTCGGCTGCGCTCTGTCTGTTCAAGAGCAGCCCTCACTTCCTCCAACTCCGCCTGGATAAGGTTATTGCGGCGCTCCAGCAGAGCAATGTTCTCCTTAAGATCCTCGTTCCCGTGTGACATGTCATCCAGGTGTAACTGACTGTCCTTCAGGAATGCCTGAATACTCTTCAGCTGCTTCTGGGCATCAGCTGCCTGCCTGTTGGCTTGGCTGAGCTGGATCTCCATCTCATTGAGGTCTCCCTCCATCTTCTTCTTGACTCTTAGGGCCTCGTTGCGGCTCCTGGTCTCAGATTCTAAAGAGGACTGAAGAGACTCGACCATTCGCTGGTAGTTCCTCTTGGCTTGTTCCATCTCCTCGTCTTTCTCAGCTAGTTTCCGCTCCATGTCGGCCTTTACCTGGTTGAACTCCAGCTGTGCTCGGAGAATCTTGCTCTCTTCATGCTCCAGGGAACCTTCAGCCTCCTCCAGAGCCGATTGGAGCTCTGCCCTCTCTTGCTCCAGCTGCTTTCGAAGTTTCTCCAGCTCATGAGTGCTTTTTCCACCCTCACCGAGCTGATCGGTGAGGTCAGAGATCTCCTCCTGGAGGTTCTTGTTCTCTCTTCTCATGGTCTCCAGTTGATCCAGGCACTCCTCATAGGCATTCTTCAGCTTGAAGAGTTCAGTGCTCAGGGAGCGAGCCTCCTTCTGAGAGGCTTCCAACTCACACTGGGATTCTTCATATTTCTGCTTCCACTCTGCCATGACTTTGTCGAAGGCTCTCTGCTTCTTGTCCAGAGTGGCAGAAGCTGCATTGGCTCTTTCCAGGTCCAACATCAGGTCCTCAATCTCGTTTTGGAGGCGGTGCTTGGTCTTCTCCAGGGAGGAACATTTTGCGTTCACAGCCTCAATGGCCTCCTCTGCTTCCTGCAGTCTCTGGACCAGTTTCTTCTTTGCCTCCTCCAGCTCCTCGGTTCTCTGGATACCATCCGTTTCATATTTGGTCCTCCACATTGAGACCTCTGTGTTAGTTTTGGACAGCACCCTCTGTAACTCAGCCTTAGCCTCCTGCTCTTCTTCAAATTGCTCTCGGAGGAGGTCACAGTCATGGCGTGCAGACTGTACTGCATGGGCCAGTGCATTCTTTGCTTTCACTTCCTCTTCCAGCTGCCTGCGTAGGTCTTCTATCTGCTGAGTGTAGGAAGTTTTTCCCCTGGTGAGCTGTGAAACCAGACACTCCTTCTCCTCCAGCTGACGTCCAAGCTCTCCGTTTTCAGTCAGCAGTTTGGCCCTCTGCGTAGTGAAGTCATTGATGGTTCGCTGCGCTTCCTCATATTTACTCTTGTACTCATTCATATTGTCTTCCATTGAGCGGCAGATCTTCTCAATGTTTGACTTTGCCTTCACCATGCTCTCCATGTTAGATGACAGATCGTCCAGCTCCAATTTGAACTCACTCTTTTCCTTCTCCAGCTTCTGTTTGACACGCTGGAGGTTGTCAATCTGTTCTCCCAGTTCAGCCACACTGTCAGCATGTTTCTTCCTAAGGGAGGCGGCTGTGGACTCATGTTGGAGGGTCGACTCCTCCAGTTCCCTCCGTAGCTTCTGGAACTCTGCATCTCTCTTCTTGTTAAGTTCAACTTGGGCTGATGTGGCTCCACCCGCCTCCTCCAGACGCTCACTAATGTCCTCCAGCTCACGAGAAAGATCAGAGCGTTGTTTCTCCACTTTGGCACGAGCAGCACGCTCAGCATCCAGCTCCTCCTCCAACTCTTCAATTCTTGCCTGGTTTTCTTTCAGCTTCTTCTGGAGCTGAATTCCAGACACCTGCTCATCTTCTATTCTTCCATTCATTTGGCTGATCTCAAAATCTTTCTTCTTGAGTTTCTCCTCCAGCTGCTGCTTGTCATTTTCCAAGTCCATCACGCTCTCCTGTGTCAGTTTCAGGTCGCCCTCCAACTTCCTCTTTGAGCGCTCAAGGTCCATCCTGACTTTCTTTTCTTGTTCCAAGGAGCCCTCCAGGTCATCCACCTGTTGTTCTAGTTTACTTTTAGCTTTGGTTAAGGTGTTGACCTTGTCCTCTTCACTTTGGAGGTCATCTAATGTCTGCTGATGTGCTTCCTGCAGGGCTCTCTTCTCTTTGGTGAGCTTCATTATGGTCTCATCCTGAGCAGCCATTTCCTCAGTCAAATTTTTCACCTTGTTCTCTGTAGCATGTTTCTCCTTTTCCACCTTGGCCAGTGTTAGCTCAAGGTCATCTATGTCTTTCTTCAGCTCAGAGCACTCGTCCTCTAGCTTTCGTTTTTTAGCTGTGAGATCTGCATTCATCTCCTCTTCATCCTCCATTCTTTCTGTCATCTCTTTTAACTTGGCTTCCAGTTGGATCTTACTCTTTATAAGTTGCTCACAGCGTTCCTCAGCATCTGTTAGGGTGTCCTGCTCGGACTGAATTTGCAGAGTCAGGTCATTCTTCTCTTGAAGAAGAGTCACCATCTTCTCTTCTAGTTCCTTTCTCCTCACCTCAGACTTCTCCAGGGCTTCCTTAAGTTTATTGAACTCATCCTTCATGTTAGCCATCTCCTTCTCTGCCTCAGCGCTCTTCAGCAAGGGCTTGATTTTGAAGAACAGCTTCATCCAGGGCCAGTTTTTAACCCCCAAGAAGGAACGAAGGTTCCACTGGATCACCATCAGGGCATCTCTGCGCTCCACAAGTTTAGCAAACTCTGCCCTCATGAGGAGGGCTCTGGCATTAGCTTGGATTCTGGTGATGATACGAGACAGTTGCTCATCTCTCATCTCCTCCAACGTGCCCAGCAGGCCTGCTTTAAAGAAGACCTTGGTGTGGCCAAACTTGTACTGGGAGTGGTCGATGTCCAGTGATCCAAGTAGTTTTTCAGCGCTCTTCTTACAGTCAATGAATTGGCCTTCAGGAATGGCAGAGGCATTCAGGATTCTGTAGCGCTGTTTAAAGTCACCATAGAGCACTCTGTTGGGGAAACCTTTTCTGCATATTCTGATGCCCTCCAAAACGCCATTACAGCGCAGCTGGTGCATCACAAGACAGTTGTCCATGATTCCTGGAGTTTTGCTCTCATTTGGAATCAGACAACGGACAAAGTGAGGATGAGTGGTCTTCAGGTTGTTCATTAGCTTGTTCAGGTTTTCTCTGTGAAGTGCAGATACCGTCTGGAAGGAGGAGCCTTTCTTTTTGGCTCCTTTGCCGCCTCCTTTGTCACTGTTCTCAGCCCCTGCGTACGATGAAAAGAGCAAACTGAGGAGCTTTAGGGAAGACTTCTGGTAAAGACCAACCACTGTTTCATTCAAGGGGTCTTTGTTTTTCACCAGCCAGCCAGAGATGTTGTAGTCGACTGTGCCAGCGTAGTGGACCAGGGCAAAGTGTGCCTCTGCTTTTCCCTTCACTGCCCTTGGCTTCTCAAACATTTTGTTCTTGCCCAGGTGGTTGTCATACAGCTTGGACTTGAAAGTTTGGTCACTGGCCTTGGGAAACATGCACTCTTCTTCCAGAATAGACATGATCCCCAATGGCTTCTCAATCAGGTCAATGCAAGCCTGTAAGTCCATTCCAAAGTCAATGAACTCCCAGTCAATTCCTTCTTTCTTGTATTCCTCTTGCTCCAGAACAAACATATGGTGGTTGAAAAACTGTTGCAGTTTCTCATTGGTGAAGTTGATGCACAGCTGCTCAAAGGTGTTGAAATCAAAGATTTCAAATCCAGCAATGTCCAGTACGCCAATGAAATACTGCCGATGCTGTTTGGTATCAAGGGACTGGTTGATTCTCACCACCATCCAATTAAACATCTTCTCATACACAGCTTTAGCTAGTGCACCAGTGGAGTAGTAGACCTGGTCTACACCCTGGCCTTTGGTGACATATTCATTTCCTACCTTGACCCTGGGATGGCAAAGTCCTTTGATTAGGTCAGCAGAGTTCAAGCCCATCAGGTAGGCGGACTTATCAGCTGCCTCGGTTCCGTCAGGCTCCGCCTGCTCCTCACGCTGCTTCTGTTTGAACTTCAGGTTTCCGTAGTGCATAATGGCACCGATCAGCTTGTAGACACCCATCTTCTCTTCCTGAGTGAAGCCAAGCACATCAAAGGCATTGTCAGTGGCCATCAGCTCCTCTGAGTCATTGATGGAGGCTACTGTCACCTCTCCCTGGGAAATGAAGGAGTAGTCGTATGGGTTATTGGTGATCAGTAGCATGTCCAGCAGCTCTGGCTTTTGATTGGACAAGATCTGGAAGAAGATGTGGTAGTTTCTCTCAGACTTGAGCTGAAAGGTGACACGAGACTTTTCCAGCAGATACGTCTCGATGTCAGCAGAGGAAAGTTTTCCACTTGTTCCAAAATGTATTCGGATGAATTTCCCAAAACGAGAGGAGTTATCATTCCTCACTGTTTTGGCATTACCAAAGGCCTCCAGTGCAGGGTTGGCTTGGATGATTTGATCCTCCAGGGTCCCCTTGCTGGTGTCCTTCTTACCTCCACCACCAACTGCAGCAATGCTGGCAAAGTACTGGATGACTCTCTTGGTATTGACAGTCTTCCCAGCACCGGATTCTCCTGTGATGAGAACAGACTGATTCTCCCGGTCTGTCAGCATGTATTGGTAGGCGTTATCTGAGATTGAGAAGATATGCGGGGGGGCTTCACTTCTCTTCTTCCCCCTGTATGCAGTCACCACCTCAGCATCATAGACGGGGAGCAACTTGTAGGGGTTCACTGTCACACAGAAGAGACCGGAGTAGGTGTAGATCATCCATGCTGCATAACGCTCTTTGAGGTTAAACAGCACGGCAGGCTCGTGGAGGAAAGTGAACATTGCCATGTCTTCAATTTTATCGAATTTGGGAGGATTCTGAGGGTGAACATCAGACTCCTTCACCGTCACCGTTGTCCCATCTTCCTTCTTCACCGTCACCTTCCCTCCTTCCTTGCTTTGGATCTGCCCCTTGACATATTCCACTTTTTCGTCCACAACAAAACATTCTGTTTTGATGTCAAAAGCTCTGGTCTGGGCTTCCAAGCGTTCCTTTTCCGACTTCCTCAAGTAAGGAGCAGCCTTCCCAAACTCGGCCATCAGAACATCACCCATAGCTTTGGGTGGAGGTGGAAAGACAGACTGAGAATCAGGTGAAGAAAACACAAGCGTTTAGATGCAAAAACACCGAGGATTAACCATACAGCTCTCCAGCATGGGAGGCTCTTTATAAAGGCTGCCTGTCCTCCAAAATAGGAGACAGCAGATAGCAGCAAAAAGATCCACCCTGAATTTGTCCTAAGATGTAGGAAAAACCATGAGGGCAGTTGCAGGACCTTTTGCTGTTAGAATCCATTTAGGGAAGGTGGATATTGACTGCTTATCTCTCTCCTTGCAGCATCGCTGATAGCAATACCAAACACCTCCAGATTTAGCCACAGCTAGTCAGACTCTACTGTAGCTTCACAGTACTTCATGTCTTAAATCATAAAACAATTCTCTTGTATGATATGCAAATCTCTCATCATACACACAGAGCTCTTCCGCTTGATACCCAACTTTCTAAAAGTAAGGCCTAAAAATGAGTTACGTTGATTCATAACATGCCTCCACAATGATGACAAGCAAATATTTCTTTCAGTTTATCTTTAGCAGGAGGACAGAGATGACACCACATCCCCCCAACACTCAGAACAGATTCTTGTCCTCTAAATAGCAAATACTCCTTTTATCAGTCCATCTTCTCGGCTTCAGTTCCATGTATGGTTCCTCTGAAATGCTAAAACTTCATCCTGTGGTAAAATATGCATCTGGAATCTAGATTATAAAGAGTAACTTGATAAAAAATGGAAGTCACAACATGTTTTTTCAGAACACTCCAGCCAACTGAGCAAACGTCTAAGACCTGGATGTCTGAATCCAAACATGGTGAGGAGAATAGGTCCATGTTAAAGACACCCACATGCCCATTTTGGAAAAACACTATTTTTCTGCACTATTTAAAGATTTTTTTTAAGCAGTTTTGATTCAGGGTGGAAGAACTGTAAGGTATATTATTATCTGGTCTGCTTTGACTTGAATTTACTGCTGGTATTACCATGTAATACCAAATACCATGTTGAAGCAGTACCAGTAGACCAGTGTAAATGCCATGTTAAAGTAGAACCAGTAAGCAGGTTTGATTCATGGTGGAATAATGGTAAGCGATGTTATCATCTGGTCTGCTTTGACTTGAATTTACTATTGTACACTTCAAATCACTACACTATGATAAGTAACACATGTAGAGGTCAAACAGACACGTGGATTAACAACAATTATTCCTATTACCACTATGAAGAACCAGTAATACTATGAGAAGTATTAGTCAGGAACACGAGAGGTAGGAATTAACTTTTGACATTATGAAATATATGTAATTCTTCCAGGCGCAGCTTGCAAACAGTCATGTTTACAGATCAGGGACCAGAATATTTACATGTTTACAAATCAGGGACCAGAATATTTACATGTTTACAGATCAGGTACCAGAATATTTGCATGTTTACAGATCAGGGACCAGAATATTTGCATGTTTACAGATCAGAGACCAGAATATTTGCATGTTTACAGATCAGGGACCAGAATATTTGCATGTTTACAGATCTGGGACCAGAATATTTGCATGTTTACAGATCTGGGACCAGAATATTTGCATGTTTACAGATCAGGGACCAGAATATTTGCATGTTTACAGATCAGGGACCAGAATATTTGCATGTTTACAGATCAGGGACCAGAATATTTACATGTTTACAGATCAGGGACCAGAATATTCGCATGTTTACAGATGAGGGTCAGAATATTTACATGTTTACAGATCAGGGACCAGAATATTTGCATGTTTACAGATCAGGGACCAGAATATTTATATGTTTACAGATCAGGGACCAGAATATTTGCATGTTTACAGATCAGGGACCAGAATATTTACATATTTACAAATCAGGGACCAGAACAAGAGACTTGGGATGAGAACATCCGTAGTTAAACTTCAACTTCATGTTCTGCAAGATTTCAAGCAACCAACAGAAAAGAGATCAAAGGTCAGAGCCAAAGCACACTGATGATAAATGGAATCAAATCTTTTACATGTCGTCAACAGTAACGAGTGCTGGCTAAAGTAAGAAGAGAAGAGAGCGAGAGGGGCTTTCTTCTCTCTTTCTCGACTGATAGAAGCTCTTAAAATACCTGCTGATAGCGTTTTATCATCAACGATGTCAGCCGGCGTCTCCGGACGCCCAAACACCGAAACAAGAAGGTCTGAAAGAGACACGACTTTACACCGACACTGGATCCTTTTTACACAACACAGTACTTAACATGGTATTTAATGTAGTATTTAATTTTTATTAAATGACATCAGTGACCATCTACCAGTTTTTATAGTTTCTGATTGTAATTTTATTAAGAAAAAAGTTCCCAACATGAAACATATGAGAGAGTAAGAACAGTGGAATCCATTAATGCTTTTAAAGAGGAATTACTAACACATAACTGGAATACAGTACACAAAGAGAAAGACACTGACAAGGCTTACAATTCATTGCTAAACATATTCCAATCCTCGTATGATAAAGACTGCCCAGTAAAACGATTCAACAGTGGACAGAAATATAAAGATGGTCCATGGATCACAGAGGGACTACATAACGCTTGTCATATAAAACATAAACTCTGTAAAGAACAAACTCATAAAGCACAGATCTAGTGAAGCAGAAATAAAATAGGACAAATATAAAAACAAGCTAACTAACATCATGAGGATGTGCAAGAAGGAATTTTTAATAACAAGCTGTTTATAAAGCCAAGTGTCTTGAAGTTCAGGGATTTAGTAGAACTTAGCACAGCATAAATAATGTTCAACACAAGAAACACTGCACTACCCAGTACTCTCACAAAGAGGAGAAACACTATACTACCCAGTAAAATACAACATACTCTCACAAAGAGGAGAAACACTATAATACCCAGTAAAATACACAACGTACTCTCACAAAGAGGAGAAACACTATACTACCCAGTAAAATACACAACATACTCTCACAAAGAGGAGAAACACTATACTACCCAGTAAAATACACAACGTACTCTCACAAAGAGAAGAAACACTATACTACCCAGTAAAATACACAGAATACTCTCACAAAGAGGAGACACACTATACTACCCAGTAAAATACACAGAATACTCTCACATAGAGAAGAAACACTCTACTACCCTGTAAAATACACAATGTACTCTCACATAGAGAAGGGGAACATGATTTGAGAGGGAAATTAAACCTCAAGAAATGATTTGTTGGTACAACCGTGAAGAGCATGGGCATCTCAGTCTGTGGGGTAAAACTGGAACAGTGTGAGCATGGAACTCAAACACAGTACAAACACTACACAGTTCAAGAAGAAGTACAAAGAACTGATTATCAAGACATATAGGGACGACCAAGAGTTGTGTTACCTGTCTAGGTTTTATTTCTCTCTAAACATTTCTTATTACATGTTTTTATTTTTCTTTCTATGACGGCGAGTGGATATGTGGGTTGTACGTAGCACTGAGATGTGTTTATTCTTGCTACGTGACTTCAGCATGTGTTTTACTTTCTCGCTTGTGTTTTACTTTCTCTTTCTCGCTTGTGTTTTGCCTTTTCTTTCTCGTGTGTTTTGATGCGTTTCTTCTCTTACTGTTCACAGTAGGTGAGTTTGTATTGTGCCACACAACTTGCATTGAATGTCAAGTGTACAGTACAGTGAAGTGTACAGTACAGTGAAGTATACAGTAAAGTGAACTATACAGTACAGTGAAGTGTACAGTACAGTGAAGTATACAGTAAAGTGAACTATACAGTACAGTGAAGTGTACAGTACAGTGAAGTATACAGTAAAGTGAACTATACAGTACAGTGAAGTATACAGTAAAGTGAACTATACAGTACAGTGAAGTGTACAGTACAGTGAAGTATACAGTGTAGTGAAGTATACAGTGTAGTGAAGTATACAGTACAGTGAAGTGTACAGTGTAGTGAAGTGTACAGTGTAGTGAAGTATACAGTACAGTGAAGTGTACAGTGTAGTGAAGTATACAGTACAGTGAAGTATACAGTGTAGTGAAGTATACAGTACAGTGAAGTATACAGTACAGTGAAGTGTACAGTGTAGTGAAGTATACAGTACAGTGAAGTATACAGTACAGTGAAGTATACAGTACAGTGAAGTATACAGTACAGTGAAGTGTAGAGTGTAGTGAAGTATACAGTACAGTGAAGTATACAGTACAGTGAAGTATACAGTACAGTGAAGTGTACAGTACAGTGAAGTGTACAGTGTAGTGAAGTATACAGTACAGTGAAGTGTACAGTGTAGTGAAGTATACAGTACAGTGAAGTATACAGTGTAGTGAAGTATACAGTACAGTGAAGTATACAGTACAGTGAAGTATACAGTACAGTGGGAATTGAGTGTGTAATGTATAGTAGCTGAACGAACATCAGAGTAGGTGAGAGGGGGCAGGACAAAAGAGGTGTGTAGTTCATCCCCCACTGCTTTTCCAGCGGGTAACAAATAATGTGATGCACATGGAGTTGTGTTCTCTGAGTGGTGTGTATGAGTTGTGTTCTCTGAGAGGTGTGTATGAGTTGTGTTCTCTGAGTAGTGTGTATGAGTTGTGTTCTCTGAGAGGTGTGTATGAGTTGTGTTCTCTGAGAGGTGTGTATGAGTTGTGTTCTCTGAGAGGTGTGTATGAGTTGTGGTCTCTGAGAGGTGTGTATGAGTTGTGTTCTCTGAGTGGTGTGTATGAGTTGTGTTCTCTGAGAGGTGTGTATGAGTTGTGTTCTCTGAGTGGTGTGTATGAGTTGTGTTCTCTGAGAGGTGTGTATGAGTTGTGTTCTCTGAGAGGTGTGTATGAGTTGTGGTCTCTGAGAGGTGTGTATGAGTTGTGTTCTCTGAGTGGTGTGTATGAGTTGTGTTCTCTGAGTGGTGTGTATGAGTTGTGTTCTCTGAGAGGTGTGTATGAGTTGTGTTCTCTGAGAGGTGTGTATGAGTTGTGTTCTCTGAGTAGTGTGTATGAGTTGTGTTCTCTGAGTAGTGTGTATGAGTTGTGTTCTCTGAGTGGTGTGTATGAGTTGTGTTCTCTGAGAGGTGTGTATGAGTTGTGTTCTCTGAGAGGTGTGTATGAGTTGTGGTCTCTGAGAGGTGTGTATGAGTTGTGTGCAGTATGAGTTGTGTTCTCTGAGTGGCGTGTATGAGTTGTGTTCTCTGAGAGGTGTGTATGAGTTGTGTTCTCTGAGAGGTGTGTATGAGTTGTGTTCTCTGAGGTGTGTATGAGTTGTGTTCTCTGAGAGGTGTGTATGAGTTGTGTTCTCTGAGAGGTGTGTATGAGTTGTGTTCTCTGAGAGGTGTGTATGAGTTGTGTTCTCTGAGAGGTGTGTATGAGTTGTGTTCTCTGAGGTGTGTATGAGTTGTGTTCTCTGAGAGGTGTGTATGAGTTGTGTGCAGTATGAGTTGTGTTCTCTGAGAGGTGTGTATGAGTTGTGTGCAGTATGAGTTGTGTTCTCTGAGAGGTGTGTATGAGTTGTGTGCAGTATGAGTTGTGGTCTCTGAGAGGTGTGTATGAGTTGTGTTCTCTGAGAGGTGTGTATGAGTTGTGGTCTCTGAGAGGTGTGTATGAGTTGTGTTCTCTGAGAGGTGTGTATGAGTTGTGGTCTCTGAGAGGTGTGTATGAGTTGTGTTCTCTGAGAGGTGTGTATGAGTTGTGTTCTCTGAGAGGTGTGTATGAGTTGTGTGCAGTATGAGTTGTGTTCTCTGAGTTGGATGTGTGGATTTGTTGCTGACGTCACATGACTGGCAGTGGCTCCTCTGCGTGCTGCTTTATTACATCTTCCAAATAAATCACCTGCATCAGACCATCCAGCACAGCTGACCCCACCGTACTTTAGATGGTATTTATTTATTAGTATTTAAAGTAGTATTTCATATACTACAAACCCCGGTTCCTGTGAGGTTGGGACGTTGTGTAAAACGTGAATAAAAACAGAATACAACGACTTGCGATCTCCGAGTTCACAGCGGCCATTCAGCACGTGGCCGGGAAGTCCAACCCTGTTGCTGATTGTCTGTCACGTGTGCTTGTGTGTCCTGTGCACCTCGGTGTGGATTTCTCCGCTATGGCTGCCGACCAGCCCAGCGACCCGGACGTCCTTGCCCTTAGGTCAACGCGTACCGGTCTCGAGCTAGAGGACGCTGTGATGCAGGAAGGCGTCCTGCCCTCCTCTGCGATGTCTCCACCGGCCGTCCCCGCCCCGTTGTTCCGGTGAACTGGCGCCGTCGACTTTTCGATTCGATTCACTCCCTCTCGCCCCCTGGAGTTCGGGCGTCGGTGGAGTTGGTCGGTTCCAAGTTCGTCTGGCCTGGCCTCCGCAAGGACGTCAAGGGGTGGGCGGCTGCATGTGTAGCGTGCCAGCGCGCTAAGGTCCACCAGCACACTAAGTCGCCCCTCGAACCGTTTCCGATCCCGGCCAGACGTTTCGACCACGTGCATGTGGACCTGGTGGGCCCTCTACCTTCTTCACAGGGTTTTACGCACCTGCTCACAATGGTAGATCGGACCACCAGGTGGCCAGAGGCTGTCCCTCTGTCCTCCACAACATCCTCGGATGTTGTGGAGGACAGAGGCTGTCCCTCTGTCCTCCACAACGTTGTGGAGGACAGAGGATGTTGTGGAGGCCAGAGGCTGTCCCTCTGTCCTCCACAACGTCCCTCTGTCCTCCACAACATCCTCGGATGTTGAACGCGCGTTTCTTTCCTCCTGGGTCGCCCGTTTCGGCACTCCGTCAGATATCACCTCAGACAGGGGCCCCCAGTTCGTGTCAGAGCTCTGGTCGGCACTTGCGCGATCCTTGGGTGTGCAGGTACACCGCACTCCGCGTCCCTGGGGAATGTTTACCTGGGAGTTCCGCTGGGAGTTCCGGCCGTTTATCCTTGTTTGTCCGACAGCACTCGGGTTCCAGGCCCCGTTCACCACTGTTTTCCGCGGTGGTTCGTGCCTGCGGAGCTCATGTCGGCTCGTTTTGTTTTTGTACGGCATGACGCTCACCGCTCGCCCCTCCAACCCCCATACGATGGCCCATTTCGGGTTCTTGAGACGGGTCCTAAGGGTTTTGTGCTGGATATGGGTGGGCGTAGGGAGCGTGTCACGCTTGATAGGCTTAAACCGGCTCACAGGGTGGCGGGCGAAGTTGTGTTTCCGGTCCAGGTTCCCCGTCGGGGTCGTCCTCCTTCCAGGACCCCGGCAGTGTCTTCATGGGTTCAGCGTTCTGCTTCTCAGCCGGCTTTGGACTGTGTTTCCCCTACTGTTCCGGCTGAGGGACGGCGCAGCCGTTACGGCAGGCTGCTTAAGCCTCCAGTGAGACACGGATTTCCTTTCCAGGAGTCCCTTCTGGGTGTTCGGGGAGGGGGGGGGGCTGTGTGGCGGACACTAGGGGCTGTGCCTCTCACTCAGCAGAGCTGGGGGCGTGGTTTACGTTGGGGGCGTGGTTTACGTTCCCGGGCTCGCCGGTGCAGGGTTGTTCCGGCTGCAGTTTGGTTTCGGAGCTGAGGAATAAACATCAAACTCGCCTTGGTCTCCTGTGTTTTCCTCATCCTGCCACACGTTTATTGTAAAGTGACTTTGAGTGTTAGAAAAGCGCCATGTAAGATTGATTATTATTGTTATAGTACTTAATATAGTATTTAACATAGTATTCAATATAATATTGTATTTGATAAAGTATTTAACATAGTATTTAATTTAGTATTAACAGTTTTAACAGTATTTACATAGTATTTTACATAGTATTTAATAAGGTATGTAACAGTAATATAGGATTTATCATATTATCTAATATAGTATTTAGTATTTAACATAGTATTTGACAGTATTTAATATAGTAATTAATAAAGCGTTTAACATAGTATTAAATATAGTATTTAACACAGTATTTAATACAGTATTTAATAAAGTATGTACCATCATATTTAACATAGTATTTAACGTAGTATTTAACGTAATGTGTTCCAGACAACTTGAAGTTCGAGAAGTCTACATTTATTTCAGATATATGGTTTTGATCCATGCAACCCAGTAGAGCAGTGTAAATACTATGGTAAATACCAGGTTAAAGCAGTACCAGTAGTAGTTAGTGTGGACAGACTGGACATCCTGTACACATGTTATATGGTATCTCTTTATGCTGTCTAGTCTGTATAATTATGTTATATTGTTTAATTATAAACGTCTTTATAATTTAAGACCAGAAGTCTATATATATATATGTGTGTGTGTGTATATATATATATGTGTATGTATGTATGTATGTATGTATGTATGTATGTATGTATGTATGTATGTATGTATGTATGTATGTATGTATAAAGTGAGAGTGTGCTTGTATGTTCGCTTAAGGGTTGCACAGTTCGAAGAGAAAACAACAATTCAAAAACCAAGTAAAAAATCTGCTTTATTTGCGAAAGAGGCATTCCAACGATGCTTTATGGAGACTTCCGGCAAATCCTTCCAGTGGTCAAGGGAGGCACTGCACCCAACATTGTCAATTCTAGCCTGAGGGCACGCAACGTGGTTTACCCTGAGGCGCTCGAGCGCTGAGCGACTAATACACACTTTGGCAAAGCAGCTTGAGGAAGGGATTGAAAATGAAGACATCCGGTCATTTTCGTTAATAACGTTCGTTTATCGCGTGTGTCGCATCATAAATTGTACTATATGTCATCGTGGATTCTATGGTGAAGACCCCACGGAGTTGGTTGTTTTGGGGAGAACATCCCCCGGGCCACGCCGGGGGCCTCTGCTCGTGTCTTTTTGTTGCATTTCTCCGCCAGGTGATATTGGGGTCGTTCTCTCGGCTGAAATGTTGACTCACTGCGGAACAAAACCCTGTCTAGACATGAAGACACGATCCCGCCTTCCTACAGCCACAGTCTTCACATACTGTCTACACCAGGACTGACTCATACAGCTGAAATACTAAGGTGATAAGTACAGTGATCCAGAGAATATATCATCTCAGAGATGCTGAAGTACATGTCAGCAGCTTACTTACATACACGCCGGACCTAGATGACTTGAACCAGATTACCGACCATGTACAGTCCAGTATCTACAATGTACAGTACATATATACAATGTACAGTTCAGTATGTGCAGTACAGTATGTACAATGTACAGTACATTATATACAATGCACAGTACAGTATAGTATATATAATGTGCAGTACAGTATGTACAATGTACAGTACATTATATACAAGCACAGTACAGTATAGTATATATAATGTGCAGTACATTGTGTACAATTTACAGTACAGTGTGTACAGTACAGTATGTACAATGTCCAGTACATATATACAATGTGCAGTTCAGTATGTGCAGTACAGTATGTACAATGCACAGTACAGTATAGTATATATAATGTGCAGTACAGTATGTACAGTGTACAGTACATTATATACAATGCACAGTACAGTATAGTATATATAATGTGCAGTACAGTATGTACAATGTACAGTACATTATATACAATGCACATTACAGTATAGTATATATAATGTGCAGTACAATATGTACAATGTACAGTACATTATATACAATGCACAGTACAGTATGTACAGTGTGCACACATACAGTGTGTACAATGTACAATACAGTATGTACAATTTGCAGTGCAGTATATACAATGTACAGAACATTATGTACAATGTACATTACAGTATAGTATATATAATGTGCAGTACAATATGTACAATGTACAGTACATTATATACAATGCACAGTACAGTATGTACAGTGTGCACACATACAGTGTGTACAATGTACAATACAGTATGTACAATTTGCAGTGCAGTATATACAATGTACAGAACATTATGTACAATGTACAGCACAGTATTGCAGTACAGTATGTACAATGTACAGTACAGTGTATACAGTATGCATACATACAGTATGTACAACCTGATATATACCATAACCTGATATAACCTGATATATACTATAGCCCGATATAACCTGATATTTACTATAGCCCGATATAACCTGATATATATACCATAACCTGATATAACCTGGTATAACCTGATCTATACTAAAACCTGATATATACCATAACCTGATATAACCTGATATATACTATAACCTGATCTTGATATATGTTAAAACCCAATAAATACTATAACCTGATCTATACTATAACCTCATCTAACCTGATATATACCATAACCGAATATATACTATAACCTGATATATACCATAACCTGATATAACCTGATATATACTATAACCTGATCTTGATATATCTTAAAACCCAATACATACTATAACCTGATCTATACTATAACCTCATCTAACCTGATATATACCATAACCCAATAAATACTATAACCTGATATATACTGTAACCTCGTCTAACCTGATATATACCATAACCTGATATAACCTGATATATACCATAACCTGATATATACTATAGCCCGATATAACCTGATATATACCATAACCTGATATAACCTGATATATACTATAACCTGATATATACCATAACCTGATATATACCATAACCTGATATAACCTGATATATACCATAACCTAATATAACCTGATATATACTATAACCTGATATATACCATGACCTGATATATACCATAACCTGATATAACCTGATATATACCATAACCCATATATACTATAACCTGATCCTGATATATTCTATAACCCAATAAATACTATAACCTGATATATACCATAACCTAATATAACCTGATATATACTATAACCTGATATATACTATAACCTGATATATATATTATAACCTGATATATACGATAACCTGATATATACTATAAACTGATATATACTGTAGTTAATTCGGGGGGCAACCGCAGGAACCGCCGTAGCCGGGACGCGAACCCGTATGTCCCGCACCGCGGGCGACATTGCTAACCGCTCGACTAAAAGGTCCGGCCCGATAGCCAAGGGCTAACGTGTGTACTTTTTCGTTACACTACTCCATCATTCGGGAAACGCTTCCGATGGTCTCACGTCCTTCACGCTCTCACCATCCCACTTCTGCCACCAATGTAGCAAAGTTGGGGAGCAACCGCAGGAACCGCCGCAGCCGGGACGCGAACCCGTATCACAGCGCTAACCAGTCGACTAAAGGGTCCAACCCGTTAGCCAAGGGCTACCGAGCCTATTCATCCGTGATCGTTACAATACCATAACCTGATATAACCTGATATATACCATAACCTGATATAAGCTGATATATACTATAACCTGATATATACCATAACCTGATATAACCTGATATATACTATAACCTGATATAAAGTATAACGCTACAGAAAAAGTCACCAGTAAAAAAAAAAAAAAAACACCATGAAACATAGGGAACATTGTCATTTTATTTCCATCAGCTTGTCACAGAGAACAGCCATAGTTTTACCATGTTAACACTCTTCAACACGTAGTATCTTTTTCTCTTCTTTAAACACGTAGTATCTTTTTCTCTTCTTTAAACACGTAGTATCTTCTTCTCTTCTTTAAAGACGTAGCATCTTATTCTCTTCTTTAAACACGTAGTATCTTCTTCTCTTCTTTAAACACGTAGCATCTTACTCTCTTCTTTAAACACGTATCTTCTCTTCTTTAAACACGTAGTATCTTCTCTTCTTTAAACACGTAGCATCTTCTTCTCTTCTTTAAACACGTAGTATCTTCTTCTCTTCTTGAAACACGTAGTATCTTTTCTCTTCTTTAAACACGTAGTATCTTCTTCTCTTCTTTAAACACGTAGTATCTTCTCTTCTTTAAACACGTAGTATCTTCTCTATTTTAAACACGTAGTATCTTCTTTAAACACGTAGTATCTTCTTCTCTTCTTTAAACACGTAGTATCTTCTTCTCTTCTTTAAACACGTAGCATCTTCTTCTCTTCTTTAAACACGTAGTATCTTCTTCTCTTCTTTAAACACGTAGTATCTTCTTCTCTTCTTTAAACACGTAGTATCTTCTCTATTTTAAACACGTAGTATCTTCTTCTCTTCTGTAAACACGTAGTATCTTCTCTTCTTTAAACACGTAGTACCTTCTTCTCTTCTTTAAACACGTAGTATCTTCTTCTCTTCTTTAAACACGTAGTATCTTCTCTATTCTAAACACGTAGTATCTTCTTCTCTTCTTTAAACACGTAGTATCTTCTTCTCTTATCTACAGATACTACGTGTTTAAAGAACCTTGTAGCGTTGTGTTTGTACTGACCTGCACTCCGTACTTACAGAGTAGTCATGTGACCATGCAGCCTAGTGGCGGCGCTATACACACAGCTACATGCCTGTACACTGTACCCGAGTTCCCCTGCAGTGATTATTAACTGTTAAGCCTAGACGCTAACACTGCCTCCATGCGGGTCATTCTACATGGTGTCAGCAGTGAAACCTGGTACTGTCCCGACTCGGAAGATCCATAGTCAGATCCGACGCCTTGTTCGGCGAAGTGAGTCCGGTTAGCGGCGCTGGCTAACTAACGTAGCCGGTCCCTCTGCACGGGAGCAACTCCACAGAGACGACAGAAGAGGAAAAGCTCGCCAGAGGGGCGACAATGGCAGACGGATTTCGGCGACCAGACCCTCTTACCTTCCATGGTACTGTAGCAGAGAATTGGCGCGTATTCGAGCAGGAATATGACATATTCATCGCCTCGGCGCACAGGGACAAACCAGCCAGAAGGCAAGTGTCCATACTGCCAACCTTAGCAGGAGCAGAGGCGAGCGAAGGTGAACGCTCATCCACGTATTCACCAGCGGTGCTCGCAGAAGACGGGGTCCATCATGAGGCGGGCAAGGACACGAGAAGACCCGGAATGTTTGAAAAGAAAATTCAGGGAAATGTGCAACCCTCAGACAAACATCCCCATGGAGAGGCTTTCCTTCAACTCCAGAAACCAGAAACCTGGGGAAACAGTGGAAGCATATGTGAGTACACTCAGCATCAAATCTAAAGGCTGTAATTCCGGAGTTCTCCAGCAGGAGCTGATCAGAGACGGTTTAGTGTGCGGCATTACCAGTGATAGTGTCAGAGAAGCACTACTCAAAGAAAGTGAGCTAGCTCTAGCTAAGGCTATTCATATGTGTCAAATAAGTGACCTAGCTGAGCAACACAGCAAAAGTCTGACCACTCCAGCGCATGCCCCAGTCAGCGTGCATGCTGTCCAATATCCCAAAGCCTTTAGAAAAAAAGCAGAAGGGAGTCAGATTAACGTCGCAGAGTGAACAAACCTCAACAACAGGGATCAGCAACTGCCGAAATTGCGGTGGAAATCACCCACCAAGGGAGTGTCCGGCATACGGGCAGCAGTGCCACAACTGCAACACATACAACCATTTCAAAAGGTGCTGCAGGTCCGCTAGACAAGCCCGTGCATACAAACCTGTCAATCATCTGGTCACAGCAGAGGACTCAGACAGCATCGGCAAACGTACTACTACTTTCGGCTGCTCCCGTTAGGGGTCGCCACAGCGGATCATCCGTTTCCATTTCTTCCTGTCTTCTGCATCTTCCTCTGTCACACCAGCCACCTGCATGTCCTCCCTCACCACATCCATAAACCTCCTCTTTGGCCTTCCTCTTCTCCTCTTCCCTGGCAGCTCCATATTCACCATCCTTCTCCCAATATACTCAGCATCTCTCCTCCACACATGTCCAAGCCATCTCAATCTTGCCTCTCTTGCTTTGTCTCCAAACCGTCCAACCTGAGCGGTCCCTCTAATATAATCGTTCCTAATCCTGTCCTTCTTCGTTACTCCCAGTGAAAATCTTAGCATCTTCAACTCTGCCACCTCCAGCTCCGCCTCCTGTCTTTTCGTCAGTGCCAATGTCTCCAAACCATATAACATAGCTGGTCTCACAACCATCTTGTAAACCTTCCCTTTAACTCTTGCTGGTACCCTTCTGTCACACATCACTCCTGACACTCTTCTCCACCCACTCCACCCTGCCTGCACTCTCTTTTTCACCTCTCTTCTGCACTCCCTGTTACTTTGGACAGTTGACCCCAAGTATTTAAACTCAAATGCCTTTGTCACCTCCACTCCTTGCATCCTGTCCATTCCACTGTCCTCCCTCTCATTCACGCATAGGTATTCCGTCTTGCTCCTACTGACTTTCATTCCTCTTCTCCAGTGCATACCTCCACCTCTCCAGGCTCTCCTCAACCTGCACCCTACTCTCGCTACTGATCACAATGTCATCCGCGAACATCATCGTCCATGGAGACTCCCGCCTGATCTTGTCCGTCAACCTGTCCATCACCACTGCAAACAAGAAAGGGCTCAGAGCCGATCCTTGATGTAATCCCCCCTCCACCTTGAACCCATCTGTCATTCCAACCGCACACCTCACCATTGTCACACTTCCCTCATACATATCCTGCACCACTCCTACATACTTCTCTGCAACTCCTGACTTCCTCATACAATACCACACCTCCTCTCTTGGCACCCTGTCGTATGCTTTCTCTAAATCTACAAAGACACAGTGTAACTCCTTCTGACCTCCTCTATACTTCTCCATCAACATTCTCAAAGCAGACATCACATCTGTGGTGCTCTTTCCTGGCATGAAACCATACTGCTGCTGCTGATCATCACCTCTCTTCTTAACCTAGCTTCTATTACTCTTTCCCAAATCTTCATGCTGTGGCTGATCAACTTTATACCTCTGTAGTTGTTACAGTTCTGCACATCGCCCTTGTTCTTGAAAATCGGTACCAGTATGCTTCTTCTCCACTCCTCAGGCATCCTCTCACTTTCCAAGATTGTGTTAAACAATCTAGTTAAAAACTCCACTGCCATCTCTCCTAAACATCTCCATGCCTCCACAGGTATGTCATCAGGACCAACTGCCTTTCCACTCTTCATCCTCTTCATAGCTGCCCTCAGTTCCTCCTTGTTAATCCACTGAACTTCCTGATTCACTATCCCTACATCATCCAACCGTCTCTCTCTCTAATTTTCTTCATTCATCAGCCCCTCAAAGTACTCCTTCCACCTTCTCAGCACACTCTCCTCGCTTGTCAGCACATTTCCATCTCTCTCCTTGATCGCCCTAACTTGCTGCACATCCTTCGCAGCTCGGTCTCTCTGTCTAGCCAATCGGTACAAGTCCTTTTCTCCTTCCTTAGTGTCTAATCTGTCATACAACTCACCATACGCCTTTTCCTTTGCCTTTGCCACCACTCCCTTTGCTTTACACTGCATCTCCTTGTACTCCTGTCTACTTTCTTCATCTCTCTTACTATCCCACTTCTTCTTTGCCAACCTTTTCCTCTGTATAATTGCTGTACTTCCTCATTCCACCACCAAGTCTCCTTGTCTTCCTTCCTCTGTCCTGATGACACACCAAGTACCTTCCTAGCTGTCTCCCTCACTATTTCTGCAGTGGTTGTCCAGCCATCCGGCAACTCTTCACTACCACCCAGTGCCTGTCTTAACTCCTGCCTGAACTCCACACAACAGTCTTCCTTCTTCAACTTCCACCATTTGATCTTCGGCTGTGTCTTCACTCACTTCCTCTTCTTGGTCTCCAAAGTCATCCTACAGACCACCATCCTATGCTGCCTAGCTACGTTCTCCCCTGTCACCACCTTGCAGTCTCCAATCCCTTTTAGATGGCGCCTTCTACATAAGATATAGTCCACCTGTGTGCACTTTCCTCCACTCTTGTACGTCACCCTGTGTTCCTCCCTCTTCTTGAAATATATATTCACCACAGCCATTTCCATCCTTTTCGCAAAATCGACCACCATCTGTCCTTCCACATTTCTCTTCTTGACTCCATACCTTCCCATCACCTCATCACCTCTGTTCCCTTCACCAACATGTCCATTGAAGTCCACTCCAATCACCACTCTCTCCTCCTTGGGTACCCTCTCCACCATGTCGTCCAACTCACTCCAGAATTCTTCTTTCTCTTCCATCTCACACCCAACTTGCGGGGCATATGCACTGATAACATTCAGCAATAAACCTTCAATTTCCAGCTTCATACTCATCACTCTGTCTGACACTCTCTTCACCTCCAGCACGCTCTTGACATACTCTTCCTTCAGAATTACCCCTACCCCATTTCTCCTCCCATTCACACCATGGTAAAAGAGTTTGAACCCACCTCCGATACTCCTGGCCTTACTCCCCTTCCACCTGGTCTCTTGCACACACAGTATGCCTACCTTTCTTCTTTCCATCATGTCAGCCAGCTCTCTCCCTTTACCAGTCATAGTGCCAACATTCAAAGTTCTGACTCTCACCTCAACACGCCTGAGACTGAGACAAGATATGCGCAGATAGAAAAGGAGCTGCTGGCGGTGGTGTCTGCATGTTTCAAGTTCTACGACTATGTCTTCGGCAAGCCAATCACAGTCGAAACTCACCATCAGGAACAGTCACCACTACCTGGTCTTGGTCGACTCGTACTCAGGGTGGTTTGAAATCGATCCACTTAAAAACCTCTCTTCACAAAGTGTGGTCAACAAGCTAAAGCGGCACTTCTCAATCCATGGTGTCCCTGAAACTGCCTTTTCAGAAAATGGCACCCAGTTCTCCAGTCATACTTTCCGTGAGTTTGCCACAACCTGGGTTTCCACCATGCAACCAGCAGTCCTGAATACCCACAAGCAAACGGCCTGGCAGAACGGGCAGTTCAAAGTGCAAAGAGGCTGCTTGAAACTTCAAAGAGAGATGGGACAGATCTACTTCTGAATCTGCTCAACATTCGGAACGTGCTACGAGATACAACCCTGGGCTCTCCCGCTCAGCGTCTCCTATCTAGGAGAACACGCACCACCCTACCTGCCAGCCAGCAGCTGTTGGCGCCGTCGTCAAAGGACACTGTAACGGTCCGGGCTCAGCCGTCAAAGAAACGGGGAATGCAGAAAGCGCACTATGACAAGTCAAGCAGACCACTGCCTAAACTAGAACCGTCCCAAATGGTCCGTCTTCAGACTACAAAGGGACATGACAAGATCGGAGTGATCAAAAGGAAGTGCAATGAACCTAGATCTTACATCGTTGAATCGGAAGGAAAGGAATACGGGAGAAACCGACGGCACATTCTGCCAGTATCCGAACCTCAACATGTCCTCGACCAAAATACTCAAGTGGAACACATTCCATCAGTACTCACTAGAGAGCCAGACCATGGCACTCAAGCGACCACTGAAGAGCCACCACCAGTCGTGGAACCAGCTGGACAATCTCAATCCCCCTATATCACAAGATCTGGGAGGATTTCAAAGCCCAACCCAAAATACACTGAATGAAGCGTGCATGGACAGAAGAACTGACTTGCCTTGTTGGTGGAAATGTTAAATGGTAAATTCTACCTACCGTCATAAGTATACTTCTCTTGTTGGTGAAATGTTGTTGAAATGTTTAATGTTACATTAACACAGATTTGCTTCCTTTGCAGAGTTACATGTCAGGCATAGTTCGTACTTACACAGTAGTCACGTGCTCATGCAGCCTAGTGGCGGCAATATACACACAGCTACATGCCTGCACACTGTACCTGAGTTCCCCTGCAATGATTATTAAATGTTAAGCCTAGATGCTAACGCTGCCTCCACGTGAGTCATTCTACAGTATCTTCTCTTCTTTAAACACGTAGTATCTTCTTCTCTTCTTTAAACGCGTAGTATCTTCTTCTCTTCTTTAAACGCGTAGTACCTTCTTCTCTTCTTTAAACACGTAGTATCTTCTTCTCTTCTTTAAACACGTAGTATTTTCTTCTCTTCTTTAAACACGTAGTATCTTCTCTTCTTTAAACACGTATCTTCTTCTCTTCTTTAAACACGTAGTATCTTCTCATCTTTAAACACGTAGTATCTTCTCTTCTTTAAACACGTAGTATTTTCTTCTCTTCTTTAAACACGTAGTATCTTCTCTTCTTTAAACACGTATCTTCTTCTCTTCTTTAAACACGTAGTATCTTCTCATCTTTAAACACGTAGTATCTTCTCTTCTTTAAACACGTAGTATCTTCTTCTCTTCTTTAAACACGTAGTATCTTCTCTTCTTTAAACACGTAGTATCTTCTTCTCTTTAAACATGTAGTATCCTCTCTTCTTTAAACATGTAGTATCTTCTCTTCTTTAAACACGTAGTATCTTCTTCTCTTTAAACATGTAGTATCTTCTCTTCTTTAAACACGTAGTATCTTCTTCTCTTCTTTAAACACGTAGTATCTTCTCTTCTTTAAACACGTAGTATCTTCTTCTCTTCTTTAAGAAGGGCTCGTGTGGAGAAGTGTTGGGAGACAAATAAGGATTCATGTATTCTGAATTAAATCAACACTTTGCTTAATGAAAAAACAACATTCTCCCTCTGACGTCACTAGTTTTAATCTTCTGTTTTGAGACCAGCCCCAAAACTCAACTATACACACAGCTATACACACAACTAAATATCGCCGTTCCCGCCATGCAGAAGAAGTCTCTGCTGTTTGTTCTGCTTGCAGGATAACAAGCAGGGTTTTGTCTTCTTCAGATAAAATTGTGTCCACGCGAGTAAAACAAGTTACATCGGCGCCCCCTGCAGCCGAACGGGTACAATGCACACCACATGGTCACGTGGTCGCAGCTAGCAGCCTTTGCTGCATGTCCAACCTCTCTCCCATTTCCTGTCTGCCTTTTCACTATCTAATAAAGGTAAATGATAATACAAAACGTTAAGTCTCTTTTCCAGGTGAGAGTGAGACAGTCCACTGGTATTCAACGAGAAACCCGTTTTCCCTGAAACCCCGTGGTAGATTCATTTGTTCTCATTTTACTGGACTGCTGCTCTTCACACACAGTAAACCTGTGTGACTGGCCGGGACTGACGGTTGATGTGAAGTTCGCCATCACAACTAAACATGCTGCATGCTGATGATGCTGCATCCAGCGGGAGGAAAATGAAAACAGTCCATGAGCTGACAGACAAAATGATGGACAGATTTAAAAGGATTTCCCTCTCCAGATGAATGACTGTCAGTTTGTCTTACAGTGGTCTGCCTACGTGGTGTCATCAGTCTGTGTGGTGGAAGATGGAGAACCAGGGAAAATGACAGCACATGAGTCTGTTGGTTGACTTCACAAACTGAAGAGAAACCAGAGATGGACTTCAGATTTAATCTGGTTCATCTTGGTAAGCTACATCCAATGACTACGTGGTGTTGGTCTGTTACTAATGGGAGTGACCTACAGCATCACTCACACATGATTGGCTGCTGATGGGTGATGTCATCCAAACGTTCAACATCATCCAACTTTTGGAGGAACTGTGGTCGATTTTAGCCATGTCTTCTTCATCATAGAAAAGAGACAGACCTGGGTCCATTGGTTGGTGAACTTGGTGGTGGTGTGTGGGATGGTGAAGCTGGTCCAGGCTCTGTTTCAGGTTCTGGTCCAGGTTCTGGTATGGGTTCCTCTCAGCAGCGAGACATGCGTTTGCGGTACTGTTCCACCAGTGGTACCAGGCACTGTGGTGTGCCAGCCTGCAGGAAGAAAGGGTGTTCCAGCAGGCTGCTGGCGCTGGCCCTCTGCTTGGTGTCCCGGGTTAACATACAGCCCAGGAAGTCCTTCAGAACTGGAGAGATCTGGAGGGAAACAAGGAGATGGCTCATTTTAATTAACTAGTTGTAATTAACTAGCAGTTAGCCTTGTTTGCTTGTACAACAATTTCATCAAAGCCAACAATACTTAATAGGAACTGTTCCTACACTTTCTGAATGCATCACACCATTCTAACCTTCTGTTTGTAGCTCTGAGCACATGTGCCCATGTTGTTTACCCCCCCCCCTCTGCACTGCATGCTGGGAGGTTGGGTTGGGTGTGTGAGGGTGGTAGATTGACAGTGGTGCAGAGTTTGAATTGTTTCCCCCTGTATCCTTCTTCTGCTGTCCTGTGTGCATGATCAGGGAAGCGTTCTTCATACTTTTGACTCGCATACACTCAACCACGGCACCAGCTTCAGTGTTGCTAACTAAAAGAAGTCTGTGAATGTTCTCATTCATCCAGGTCATGGTTATCCAAAGGAGTTGAATCAAGTACAACTGGACTTGTATATATCCGTGAAGACGTTTTAACTCTCAAAACGAAGTCGAAACTAACATCCCCAATGACCGTCGCTGCTAAACAAATGCAAATCAATAGCTCCGATAACGACGGGCGCGGCCAAACATTGGTACACAAAAGAGCCACTCATATCTATGGCTCTGTTAGCGACGGGCGTTGGTAAACATCGGGACACAAAGAGCCACGCATATCTATAGCTCTGACAATGACTCCTAGAGGATAAATTCTGAGTCTCATCAGCAGCCAGTCAGACTAGCTTGGTCTAGTCAGAAAGGCACGAACTGAGGAAGCCTCGTGGATGAGAGGCCAAACGTCTTCACGGATATATACCAAGTCCAGTTGCACTCGATTCAACTCCTTTGGCTAACTGAAAGAACCAATCCAAAGATGTTATCATCATGTGTGGAGTTAGTTAAGGGGAGGTGTCTGACTGTAAGGGTAGAAATTGAAGGGTGCCTTTTCTGTTTGGTCATGCCCCAGTTTAGGGGGCTGAAATATTAGCCTCTCAGTGGGGCAATAGCCACGAACAGACACAGAGTGCCCCTGGATGCTGATCACAGGGAGGTGTGTCTCTCTGCTCCACAGTGGGACACTCTTCTAACACATTTATTTGTCCAGTGTCCTAGGTTGGTGGGTGTGTTTGGGTTGTTATGGGCTTCGTTTTGGGGCTTGGGGGAGGCTTTTTCTTTTCAGTTGTTTGTCTATGGCCCCAAAATACCTAGCCAGGAATAACAGTGCACACACACTTATACGTTTCATATCAGCTGCTGCCAAATTAGCCATCTGGCTGAGCCAACATAGTCGGGTCCAGGCGGTGGGCTGTGTGGACCCTGATCAGGTTCTTACAGGACTGATGAAGGCTCGGCTCAGGGTGGAGCATGCCTAGTACAAAATGGTAGACAATCTGGAGGCTGTCCACCTTCAATGGGCAATAGGGGGAGTATTGTGCTCCTGGAGATGATGAAGACCTGGTCTTCTCTTTCTAATTTGTGTAATGAGGGCGAGTCCTGGCTGTATTGTTGGGTTGTTTGTTTTTCCTCACTTGCACTATTGTGGCTGATGTCCTTTTGTCTATATACCAATTGTAGTGCTTAGTAAAGGGTTTTGTAAAATTCCTTCTTTCTCCCTTTCCAGCACCATTTTTCTCTCTCTCTCTCTCTCTTTCGACCGCCTGATGACTTCAGAGCCTGTTTGTGATATGTCCTATTATCCCTTGGTCACACTCCCTCCGTCCTGGAACTTTAGTCTATTGTTAGCGCTGTTCTTGTTTAAAATTGCTTTGAGAACTTTGGCATCCCTCTCATCACTTCTCTCGTCTCCGTCATCTCTCTGGATGCTGTGTCAGTCTGCCTCATCACTTCTCATCACTTCTCTCATCTCCGTCATCTCTCTGGATGCTGTGTCAGTCTGCCTCATCACTTCTCATCACTTCTCTCATCTCCGTCATCTCTCTGGATGCTGTGTCAGTCTGCCTCATCACTTCTCACCACTTCTCTCATCTCCATCATCTCTCTGGATGCTGTGTCAGTCTGCCTCATCACTTCTCATCACTTCTCTCATCTCCATCATCTCTCTGGATGCTGTGTCAGTCTGCCTCATCACTTCTCATCACTTCTCTCATCTCCGTCATCTCTCTGGATGCTGTGTCAGTCTGCCTCATCACTTCTCTCATCTCCGTCATCTCTCTGGATGCCGTGTCAGTCTGCCTCATCACTTCTCATCACTTCTCTCATCTCCGTCATCTCTCTGGATGCTGTGTCAGTCTGCCTCATCACTTCTCATCACTTCTCTCATCTCCGTCATCTCTCTGGATGCTGTGTCAGTCTGCCTCATCACTTCTCATCACTTCTCTCATCTCCGTCATCTCTCTGGATGCTGTGTCAGTCTGCCTCATCACTTCTCATCACTTCTCTCATCTCCATCATCTCTCTGGATGCTGTGTCAGTCTGCCTCATCACTTCTCACCACTTCTCTCATCTCCGTCATCTCTCTGGATGCTGTGTCAGTCTGCCTCATCACTTCTCTCATCTCCGTCATCTCTCTGGATGCCGTGTCAGTCTGCCTCATCACTTCTCATCACTTCTCTCATCTCCGTCATCTCTCTGGATGCTGTGTCAGTCTGCCTCATCACTTCTCATCACTTCTCTCATCTCCGTCATCTCTCTGGATGCTGTGTCAGTCTGCCTCATCACTTCTCATCACTTCTCTCATCTCCGTCATCTCTCTGGATGCTGTGTCAGTCTGCCTCATCACTTCTCACCACTTCTCTCATCTCCGTCATCTCTCTGGATGCTGTGTCAGTCTGCCTCATCACTTCTCATCACTTCTCTCATCTCCGTCATCTCTCTGGATGCTGTGTCAGTCTGCCTCATCACTTCTCACCACTTCTCTCATCTCCGTCATCTCTCTGGATGCTGTGTCAGTCTGCCTCATCACTTCTCATCACTTCTCTCATCTCCGTCATCTCTCTGGATGCCGTGTCAGTCTGCCTCATCACTTCTCATCACTTCTCTCATCTCCGTCATCTCTCTGGATGCTGTGTCAGTCTGCCTCATCACTTCTCATCACTTCTCTCATCTCCGTCATCTCTCTGGATGCTGTGTCAGTCTGCCTCATCACTTCTCACCACTTCTCTCATCTCCGTCATCTCTCTGGATGCTGTGTCAGTCTGCCTCATCACTTCTCATCACTTCTCTCATCTCCGTCATCTCTCTGGATGCCGTGTCAGTCTGCCTCATCACTTCTCATCACTTCTCTCGTCTCCGTCATCTCTCTGGATGCTGTGTCAGTCTGCCTCATCACTTCTCATCACTTCTCTCATCTCCGTCATCTCTCTGGATGCTGTGTCAGTCTGCCTCATCACTTCTCACCACTTCTCTCATCTCCGTCATCTCTCTGGATGCTGTGTCAGTCTGCCTCATCACTTCTCATCACTTCTCTCATCTCCGTCATCTCTCTGGATGCCGTGTCAGTCTGCCTCATCACTTCTCATCACTTCTCTCGTCTCCGTCATCTCTCTGGATGCTGTGTCAGTCTGCCTCATCACTTCTCACCACTTCTCTCATCTCCGTCATCTCTCTGGATGCCGTGTCAGCCTGCCTCATCACTTCTCATCACTTCGCTCATCTCCGTCATCTCTCTGGATGCCTTGTCAGCTTGCCTCATCCCTCTCATCACTTCTCTCGTCTCCGTCATCTCTCTGGATGCCTTGTCAGTCTGCCTCATCACTTCTCATCACTTCTCTCATCTCCGTCATCTCTCTGGATGCTGTGTCAGTCTGCCTCATCACTTCTCATCACTTCTCTCGTCTCCGTCATCTCTCTGGATGCTGTGTCAGTCTGCCTCATCACTTCTCATCACTTCTCTCATCTCCGTCATCTCTCTGGATGCTGTGTCAGTCTGCCTCATCACTTCTCATCACTTCTCTCATCTCCGTCATCTCTCTGGATGCTGTGTCAGTCTGCCTCATCACTTCTCTCATCTCCGTCATCTCTCTGGATGCTGTGTCAGTCTGCCTCATCACTTCTCTCATCTCCGTCATCTCTCTGGATGCTGTGTCAGTCTGCCTCATCACTTCTCATCACTTCTCTCATCTCCGTCATCTCTCTGGATGCTGTGTCAGTCTGCCTCATCACTTCTCATCACTTCTCTCATCTCCGTCATCTCTCTGGATGCTGTGAGTCTGCCTCGCCTCTTGTGTTCATGTGAAGTATGGTGTGTCTGCAGGAACCCACTGAGCAGAGCTGCTGACTGCGTCTGTGGGCTTCCTGGCGGCGGCTTGGATGGACACAGACCCACTACATCTGCCTCACACTCTCCTTACAGGTT
>NC_079225.1:48662588-48697588 GCF_029633865.1 Lampris incognitus
TCTTCCTAAAAAGGAAGAGGTGAGTCTATAAGTCAGCTTTCAGGATGCTGGGTTTGTTTAAGGACACCTGAGCAGAAAAGACGTTTGACGTTTAAGTCAGACAACGTCATACAACACCAGCTTGTCTGCCATCTTTAATGTAAGACACATAAAATGTGTGTTAGTGACAGTTTATCATTGTGCTCAACACGTGTCAACATGGATATCATCATGCCATCATACCATCATGTCATCGTGTCTTCATACCATCATATCGTCATACCATCATAATCATCATGTCATCATATAATTCTCATGTCATCATATCATATCATCATGTCATCATATCGTGTCATCATGTCTTCATATCGTGTCATAATGTCATCATATGTCATCACATCATCGTGTCATAATGTAATCATGTCATCATATAATCGTGTCATTATGTCATTGTGTCATCATATAATCATATCATCATACAATTGTGTCATCATGTCATCATGTCATCATAGCATGTCATCATACCATCACACCATCATATCATCATATCATTTCATCATACCACCATGCCATCATATCATCATGTCATTATATCATACCACCATGCCATCATATCATCATACCATCATGTCATCATGTCATCATATCATCATACCATCATGTCATCATATCATGTCATCATGTCATCATGTCATTCTTCCAGCATACCACCATACCATTATGTCATCATACCATGTCATCATATCATGTCATCATGTCATCATACCATCATATCATGTCATCCTACCATCATACCACCATGCCATCATGTCATCATACCATCATGTCATCATACTATCATGTCATCCTAACATCATACCACCATGCCATCATGTCATCATATCATGTCATCATGTTATCATACCATCATGTCATCATACTATCATGTCATCCTAACATCATACCACCATGCCATCATGTCATCATATCATGTCATCATATCATGTCATCATGTCACCCTAACATCATACCACCATGCCATCATGTCATCATATCATGTCATCATACTATCATGTCATCCTAACATCATACCACCATGCCATCATGTCATCATATCATGTCATCATGTCATCATGTCATCCTAACATCATACCACCATGCCATCATGTCATCATATCATGTCATCATGTCATCATACCATCATGTCATCATACTATCATGTCATCCTAACATCATACCACCATGCCATCATGTCATCATATCATGTCATCATGTCATCCTAACATCATACCACCATGCCATCATGTCATCATGTCATCCTAACATCATACCACCATGTCATCATATCATGCCATCATGTCATCATATCATGTCATCATGTCATCCTAACATCATACCACCATGCCATCATGTCTTCATACTATCATGTCATCCTAACATCATACCACCATGCCATCATGTCATCATACTATCATGTCATCCTAACATCATACAACCATGCCATCATGTCATCATACTATCATGTCATCCTAACATCATACCACCATGCCATCATGTCATCATACTATCATGTCATCCTAACATCATACCACCATGCCATCATGTCATCATATCATGTCATCATGTCATCATATCATGTCATCATGTCATCCTAACATCATACCACCATGCCATCATGTCATCATACTATCATGTCATCCTAACATCATACCACCATGCCATCATGTCATCATACTATCATGTCATCCTAACATCATACCACCATGCCATCATGTCATCATATCATGTCATCATGTCATCCTAACATCATACCACCATGTCATCATATCATGTCATCATGTCATCATATCATGTCATCATGTCATCCTAACATCATACCACCATGCCATCATGTCATCATATCATGTCATCATGTCATCATACCATCATGTCATCCTAACATCATACCACCATGCCATCATGCCATCATATCATGTCATCATACTATCATGTCATCCTAACATCATGTCATCCTAACATCATACCACCATGCCATCATGTCATCATATCATGTCATCATGTCATCATATCATGTCATCATGTCATCCTAACATCATACCACCATGCCATCATGTCATCATATCATGTCATCATACCATCATGTCATCATACCACCATGTCATCATACTATCATGTCATCAAGCCATCATACCATTAGCGGCCTATCAGAAGGGTTTTTGTGTGTCCACGTGACTGACATGTGAAGCCTTTCTAAAGAAATATGAAGTAATGGCGTGCCAGACAGGAGTGTGCTGTGGTGGTGGTGGTGGTACGCTGATGAAACATCACACAGGGTCAGGAAGAGCTGGCAGCTAGCAGCCCCGCGGCCTGGCGTTGTCCGAAACACCTTTTTAACCACAGTAAACTGAAAGACTGTCACTTTAGACGCATTACAGAGGGGATGCTGTTCCGTATCATGAGAGGAAGAGAACAAATTCATTTAACAGTTTCGCGTTAGATTTCTTGAATCAACCTGGTTTAAAATGTTTTTTTATAAATTTCCCGTTTCTGACGACTCCAAATGTTCACAATAGGTGGATTATTTAAACAGCGTTAGAGTAGGAATGGCTCTGCCTCAGGACTTCTGATCACAGTGAGCACTTCTCACTTTACTAATGAGTCTTAATTAAATATTATCATTCATTCTCGTCCTATCAGTTGCCTGGTAGCTGCCGCTCTGAACTTTGACCTCCTCACTGTCGGCCATCTTAAAGGCTGTGGCAGTTGAAGAAGCTAATTTGCCTGCTGTTGTTGGTGGCAGGCAGACAGAGAGAGAGAGAGAGGAAATGAAGCCGGCGCTGGATGTGTGTGAGTGTGAAGGGTGTGACTGATGCATACCTGAGGAGTCCTGCATGACCAGACAGCTCCTCACACCCCACACACACATCCTGCATTCAAATCAGGTCAGCCGCCGAGGTCTGACCTGCCCCGCCAACCGCACCGCACTCAGCCCGGCCGAGAGAAAACCGGGCGACGTCTGAACCGTTTGTTGTGGAGGCGGACGGTTCCAGCACACGGACAAGAGGGAAGGATGGTGGAACCGCGCTGGCTGGAGCGAGGCGTTTCCTCCACCGTGTCCAACTCTACTCTCAGGTGACCGGCTTGTTGTGTAGACGTGTGTGAACATCAGTGAGGAGACGGCGGTTTGTCAAATCACAAGTTGGATTTAGTTGAAGTCATGAGATTACTCACCCAACGCTTACTGCGCACACACACACACACACACACACACACACACACACACACACACACACACACACACACACACACACACACACACACACACACACAGTGTGTGTGTGTGTGTGTGTGTGTGTGTGTGTGTGTTTCGGCATGGAGACATTAACACGTTAATCCCAGTTTCTGTTCCATGATATGAAACTCACCTGTCCGTCCAGCTGTCACCACGACGACAAACTTCCCCTCCATCCAGGAGATGGTAAAGCTTTCACCTCTCTGTTCTTCACCTCCTTTCTTCCTCTTCTCTGGCTGCCACATGGCTGTTAGTGACTCCTCTCCGTTCTCACCAAGCTCTTTGTCAGCGCTCCCTCCTCCCCCTCCTCTCACTCACCCAGCCTCGCTCTCTCACCTGGTTCAGAAAAGGAGAAGACAGAGGAGAAAGACTGTCGTTAGGCTCTACCTCGTTTCTTCAGAGACAGACAGAATGTAACCTAGCCGTCACTTACTTCTCTCTCTCCCTCTGTGTGTGTGTGTGTGTGTGTCTGTGTGTCTCTGTCTTTGTGTGTGTCTCTGTCTTTGTGTGTGTGTCTCTGTCTGTCTGTCTCTCTCTCTCTCCCTCTCTCTCTCTCTCTCTCTCTCTCTCTCTCTCTCCCCGGTTCAGGCTCCGGCTCGTTTCTGCCCTGAGGGTGAAACTGAGCCGAGTCGTCAGCGAGGAGGAGAACAGGAGCTCATCTGGAAAGAGCCTTTGGATTTTCTCCTGCTCTAATTCAGTTCATCTCGTTCTGTCTTGGTGACTGACTGATTTCATTTGTGTGATGTTTCTGGGGGAGAAGTGTCGCCTGAGAGCAGCTGAGAAGACACAAGCATTGGATAAAGGAGGTGAATTAAGGTGTAACGTTCTGCGTTGACGTATTGGTCACATACAGTCACACTGGCACCCCCTGCAGGAAACGCTGCCTCCTCCTACGACCATGCGAGGCAGAGTAAAGCAACACAACACCAAAGAACAAACAAATCTAACAGACAGTAAAAACTGAAAAGGAAGTCAAGAACTAACACAATCAATAGCCAGCATCTGAGCGAGTCACATGACTGTGAACGGTTAGGTAACGTGCAGGGGTGATGTGTATTGTGCCCATGTGCATAATATCCAAATTAATATTGGGTTTTTTTGGGGGGGAGGATTTTCCCCCTTTTTCTCCCCAACTGTATCCGGCTAATTACCCCATTCTTCCGAGCCGTCCCGGTCTCTGCTCCACCCCCTCTGCCGCTCCGGGGTGGGCTGCAGACTACCACAGGCCTCCTCCCATACATGTGGAGTCACCAGCCGCTTCTTCTCACCTGACAGTGAGGAGTTTCACCAGGGGGACGTAGCGCGTGGGAGGATCACGCTATTCCCCCCAGTTCCCCCTCCACCCCGAACAAGTGCCCCAACCGACCCGAGGAGGCGCTACTGCAGCGACCAGGACACATACCCACATCCGGCTTCCTACCCATAGACGCAACCAATTGTGTCTGTAGGGACACCCGACCAAGCCGGAGGTAACACAGAGATTCGAACCGGCGATCCTCTGTTGGTAGGCAACGGAATAGACTGCTACGCCACCTGGGCGCCCTCAAATTAATATTGTTTAATCAAACAGTTTGATACAGAAATGCAATGGACCACCTGTAAAGATGTGGGACGTCCATACAAGGGCAGGCCTGCATTATGGATCAACTGTACAGATAAGAGACTCACACATCCACAGCTGAACATACAAATACAGGACAAATATACACAAGTGTACAGTGTGATATGCAGCATGTGTAACATCCATCCATCAATTATCCAAACCGCTTATCCTGCTGTCAGGGTGGCGGGGACGCTGGAGCCTATCCCAGCAGTCATTGGGCGGCAGGCGGGGAGACACCCGGGACGGGCCGCCAGGTCATTACAGGGCCTATACACGCACACACGTATGTGAACAACAGCAACTTGTACGCTGCAAAACAGGACACCATGTGCAATATGCAAGGTACGGTACGGTCAGGTGGGTCACTAGATCATGTCAGCCTAATCCTAAGTCAGAGAGAGGGCTCAGAGGCGGTCTATGGAGGTCAAGGAGCGGCCCTAGTCAGTCCAGGTGCGGGAGGCGGAGTTTGCAGACCAAAATACAACTATAAATAAAATATGTGTACATGAGAAGAATGTTTGCCCTTACAGTGGTTACATGGCTAGATAAACACATGAGGCCTAGTTAGTCAACTTGCAGAGAAACAGTTCATTCATTCCAGTTTGGGATTAAATGACGTCTTCTAATATAAGTGATATAAGTCTTTCAAGATGGCAGCGCGCTGGACGCAGCGGCTACTGCGGTTCCCTGTTCAGTGTCGTGTTTTCTTTGTTATTTATACGTTAGTTTTAAGTTTATTTACAAGTGTAGGTCGTCCTGTGCTCTTCTACAGCGTTAGGACGTGTTAACCCTCAGAAGGGATTACTCACTTCCCTCCACCATCACGGACAACGTCCCCCATCCATATGATCCGCTCACCGGCCTCGCAGTGGAAACACTGCCCCCTGTCGGCAACGTAAACAGAAGAGGGGGAAACGTGGCGGGCTACATGCTAAGCTAAGTAGCGCTCCCTTCAAAGCTTCCCTCCCCAGCATCTTCATGGCTAATGTCCGGTCGTTAGCTAACAAAATGGAGGAGATAAGACTCAGGCTGTCCTCTCAGAAAAGGCTGCAGAACTGCTGTCTGCTGATGTTTACGGAGACTTGGCTCAACAGCAACATGGCGACTCGGCAGTCGAGCTAGCGGGCCGCACAGGCTTCCGTGCCGACAGGACAGCGGACTCCGGCAAGATCCGGGAGGAGGTTTGAGTATTTATGTCAGTAACTCTTGGTGCAACAATATAAAGATGGTTGAAAGGCATTGCTCTGCTGATCTGGAGCTGCTTATGATTCAGTGCAGGCCTTTCTACCTGCCCAGGGAGCTAACGGCCATTAGCATCACCACTGTATACATCCCCCCACATGCTAATGCTAAGGTAGCACTTAAGCAGCTACAATGTGCCATCAGCAGACAACAGACCCAACACCCGGACAATGCCTTTATCATAGGTGGTGACTTTAATCAGGCTAACCTCGGGGCTGTACTGCCCAAATTCCATCAGCATGTCTGCTGCCCCACTAGGGGACAAAACACCCTGGACCATCTCTATACAAACATCAAGGACTCATACATGGCTACTCCCTGCCCTCATCTGGGGCATTCTGACCACCTCTGCCTGTTCCTGGTCCCAGCCTACAAACCCCTAATAAAACGGGTCAAGCCAGCAGTAAAGACAACCACTGTCTGGCCAGAAGGAGCAGTCTCTGAACTCCAGGACTGTTTTGAAAACACAGACTGGCGTATTTTTGCACATTCAGCTACCCATGGCTCCCATACAGACATTAATGAACAGACATCTGCCGTACTAGCCTACATTAACTTTTGCACATGTTGGTGGGGTGTGGGGCCCAAAACGGAGGCGAGGCCTAGGGCCCATTGACGTCATGATCTGGCCCTGCATGAAGGGAGACCTGCCAATAAGGAGCTACGGTAGTCAGTGTGTGATATTACAAGAGCCTTTACCAGGAGTTGTGATGCATGCTCACACAAGTAGGGTCTAATTTTCCTGATGTTGTACGGGGCAAATCGGCACGACCGAACAATCAAGGCTACGTGAACCTTAAAGGTTAGTTGGTCATCAATCATGACACCCAGGGTTCAGGCAGGAGCACCAACAGTTCCAAGAGAAATGGACATGACTAATTCTTCACTGCGTTTAACGTGTCCACGATTTGTCTAATTAGCAAGGAAAAAGTGGCTGTCCTGAAGATTTCAGTCTGAAGCGACGTTACACTACTAAACATGCAGAACAGCATGATTGGTTCAAAAGCGAGGAGAGGGAGAGAAAGGCAGCACACTTTCAAAATGTCTGTCCTGTCAGCAGAACTTTTTTCACAAAACCAAACAAGACTTATGCAGCTGTCCAAGCTAGCCATGTGGTAAGCTAGCCATGTGGTAAGCTAGCTATGTGGTACGCGAGGCAATAGTGAAAGCTCGCAACATAATTACGGAGGGACAGTTTCTGAGAGACTGCATGCTGCAGGTAGTGAATATCGTTTGCCCAGAGAAGGATTTTTATTCAGAAATGTCAGTCTCAGCCCAAATACAATGGCAGAACGGACCAGCAAGTTGTCAGGGGACATTTACAGACAGTTGTGCACTAAAACAAACGATTTCACGCACTATTCTTTGGCACTTGATGAAAGCACAGATGTAAATGACAATGCTCAGCTCGCTATATTTGTAAGGGGTAACAATGACTGTTTTGAGTTAACAGAAGAACTGCTAACTTTATATCCAATGCAGGGAAAGACTACAGCCAAAGATATATTTCAGGTGCTGTGCAATGCAATTGAACTTGGGCTTATAGCACTGATTCAAAGAAAGCTGGAGGAAGAGAATGTAGATCCCACAACTGCATTGCACTGCATCATTCACCAGCAGGCGCTCTGCAGCAAATGTTTGAAATTCGACAGTGTTATGACTGTTGAGGTGAAATGCATATTAAAGAGGTTTACAACCCCGTCAGTTCAGTGTTTCTGGAGGAAATAGATGCAACATATGGAGATCTGTTGTACTTCACCGAAGCGCACTGGTTGAGCAGGGGCAGTGTCCTGAAAAGGTTTATTGAAATGAGGGAGATGATCAGAGAATTCATGAAAGAAGGCAGGCTACATGATCCTGAGCTTGATGATCCCAAATGTCTCATGGATTTAGCTTTCTTAGTTGATACCATAGAGGCACTTAAAACTCTTGATTTAAAACTGCAGGGACCAGACCAACTTGTCACTGTAGCATTTGATAATAACAAACAGGGGTGGTCCCAACACTGAACCCTGTGGAACTCCATGATGAATTATGAAGCTTTCGGACCACTAATTCTAAATCTATACAAAATGTGTCCTGTCTGTAAGGTAGGAAGTAAACCACTGATACACAGTGCCCCCAGCTCCAATGCTAGCCAGACGATCCATGAGGATCTGATGGGATATAGTATTGTAACCAAGGCTACTATCACATTCCCACTTTACTATTGCCGTAACATCAGCTGCTAACATATGGGCCAGAAATCTACATTAGGTTTGGTTCTGAATTGGTCACGACCACTGGTTGAGTAGCAAAAAAAACCCCAAAAAAAACAGTAACAATGTTTATTAACAGTGTTCTATTACAGTCGTTTAGCCGACGCTTTTATCCAAAGCGACTTACAATAAGTGCATCATTTAACGTAGGAAATCAGGAGAACTACTAGTCATCAGAGGTCATAAGTGCATCTAAACAAGCATCTAAGAGCAAAACCAGTGCTAAAGTAAAAGTGAGACACAAATTTTTTTTTTTAAATGAGTGAATACAGTAAGTGCTAAGAACAAGTAACAGGGTAGCAGTTCTTGAAGAGGTGAGTTTTCAACCTGTGCCGAAAGATGGGCAGCGACTCCGCTGTCCTGACATTGGTGGGGGGTTCATCCCACCACTGTGGGGCCAGGACAGAAGAGAGCCGTGACTGGGTCGATCGGCAGCAGGGGCCTCTGAGCGACGGGGCAACTAGGCGTCCTGAGGCAGCAGAGCGAAGTGGTCGGGCGGGGGTGTAGGGCTTGACCATGGCCTAGAGATGGGAAGGAGCTGTTCCTTTCACTGCCCCGTAGGCTAGCACCAGAGTCTTAAACTGGATGCGAGAAGCTACTGGGAGCCAGTGTAGGGACATGAGAAGGGGAGTTGTGTGGGAGAACTTCGGGCGGTTGAACACCAGACGAGCTGCAGCTTTCTGAACAAGCTCCAGAGGTCTGATGGCCGACGCCGGGGCGCCAGCAAGGAGGGAGTTGCCATAGTCCAGCCGGGAGATGACCAGAACCTGGATGAGCACCTGTGCCATCTCGTCGGTGAGGAATTGGCAAATCCTCCTGATTATAGAGGAGAAATCTGCAGGAGCAGATTGTTCACCTCCTGGACCCCAACCAGGGGTCCAGGAGGTTGTTCTGGTGGAGGTACAAAGAAAGTTGGTTAAAGACAGCATGTTCGAAAGTTTTGGATAGAAAGGGTAGAAGGGAAACCGGTCTGTAATTTTTGATGTCAGAGGGGTTAAGTGGTGGTTTCTTGAGAAGAGGGGTGACTCTAGCAGTCTTGAAGGCAGACGGAAACATCCTGCCTGGAGGGAGGTGTTGATGTGGTTGGTTAGAAGGGGAAGGAGTTCAGGTGCTATAGACTGAAGAAGAGGGGAAGGGACTGGGTCAAGGGAGCATGTGGTGGGGCAATTGGATGAGATGAGGTTGAGGACCTCGTCAGGGGAGAGGGGAGCGAGGTGGGATAGGGTGGGACGTGGAGAGGTGAGGGAGGGTGCAGAGGGTGGGATAGTGCAAGCAGCACTAACCGGGTGGTGAGAAAAGGAGGATCTGATGTTGTTTACCTTCTTGTCAAATAAGTTAGCAAAGTCATCAGGGAGAAGGGAGGGAGTAGGAGGAGGAGGTGGGGGTTGAAGAAGTGTAGAGAAGGTTTCAAAGAGTTTCTTAGGATTAGAGGCAGAGGATAGGATTTTAGAGCAATACAATGCAGCCTTAGCAGCAGAAAGGGAGGAGGAGAAAGTGGAAAGAAGAGATTGGAAGTTGAGTAGGTCCTCTGGGAGTTTGCCTTTTCTCCATTTGCGCTCTGCCACTCTCAGGCTCCGTCTGTCAGTACATACTGAGTCGGACAGCCAAGGAGCAGGTGGAGTTGGGCGTGCAGGCCTGGAGGTGAGGGGACAGAGATTGTCCAGAGAAGAGGAGAGGGTAGAGAGAAGAAGATCAGTAGCAGTGTCAGGGGGTAGGAGAGAGAAAGATTCAGGAGTAGGGAGGATCGATGTAACAGAGGAAGAAATATCAGTGGCGGAGAGAGAGCGGAGGTGTCTACGGGTAGAAACCATGTGGGTAGGGGAAGGGGCTGAGGGGGGTGAAGAGAGGGAGAGAGAGTAGGACATGAAATAGTGGTCAGAGAGCTGGAGGGGAGTAACAGAGAGATTGGAAATAGGACCGTGTCTAGTCAAGATAAGGTCCAGCTGGTTGCCGGCCTTGTGGGTAGGAGGAGAGGGTGAGAGGTGAAGGTCAAAGGAGGAGAGGAAAGAGAGAAGAGGATCTAGCTTGTCAGCGTGGATGGTGAAGTCACCGTGGAAGGATAAGTGCAGAGTCATAATCAGGGAAGTGTGAGACAAATGTGTCAAGCTCCTCCAGAAACTCACCAAGGGGGCCTGGTGGACGGTACACAACCACAATGCTGAGTTTGACTGGATGAGAGACAGTAACAGCATGAAATTCAAAAGAGGGCGGAGAAAACTGTGGAATGGAAACAAGAGAGTATTTCCATTTCAGGGAGATTAGCAGGCCTGTACCAGCACCTCGTCTCCCAGCTCTGGGAGTGTGAGAAAAAGAGTACACATCAGACAGAGCTGCGGGTGTGGTAGTGTTTCTGGCATGATCCAGGTCTCAGTTAGAGCAAGAAAGTTGAGGGAGAGCAAGGATGCGTAGCCTGAGATAAACTCAGCTTTCAGCACCGCAGACTGGCAATTCCAGAGCCCTCCCATCCCCACTTGCTCAGCGTGAGTGGAGAGAGTGGGATAGAGGAGATTGGTAGGGTCACAGCACCTAGGAGTGACCCAACATCTATGCCAGCCCTGGGAAGAGGAAAGGACAGGAATGCGAAGGAAACACATAGTCTATATATACTAGGTACACAAGATACAGATGACTGGCCGGATCTAAAAAGAGCAGTCCTTGCTTGACGAAGCTACTACTACGACTACTACTTTCGGCTGCTCCCGTTAGGGGTCGCCACAGCGGATCATCCGTTTCCATTTCTTCCTGTCTTCTGCGTCTTCCTCTGTCACACCAGCCACCTGCATGTCTTCCCTCACCACATCCATAAACCTCCTCTTTGGCCTTCCTCTTCTCCTCTTCCCTGGCAGCTCCATATTCAGCATCCTTCTCCCAATATACCCAACATCTCTCCTCCACACATGTCCAAGCCATCTCAATCTTGTCTCTCTTGCTTTGTCTCCAAACCGTCCAACCTGAGCGGTCCCTCTAATATAATCATTCCTAATCCTGTCCTTCTTCGTTACTCCCAGTGAAAATCTTAGCATCTTCAACTCTGCCACCTCCAGCTCCGCCTCCTGTCTTTTCGTCAGTGCCACTGTCTCCAAACCATATAACATAGCTGGTCTCACAACCATCTTGTAAACTTTCCCTTTAACTCTTGCTGGTACCCTTCTGTCGCAAATCACTCCTGACACACTTCTCCACCCACTCCAACCTGCCTGCACTCTCTTTTTCACCTCTCTACTGCACTCCCCGTTACTTTGGACAGTTGACCCCAAGTATTTAAACTCAAATGGCTTTGTCACCTCCACTCCTTGCATCCTGACCATTCCACTGTCCTCTCTCTCATTCACACATAGGTATTCCGTCTTGCTCCTACTGACTTTCATTCCTCTTCTCTCCAGTACATACCTCCACCTCTCCAGGCTCTCCTCAACCTGCACCCTACTCTCGCTACAGAACACAATGTCATCCGCGAACATCATCGTCCATGGAGACTCCTGCCTGATCTTGTCCGTCAACCTGTCCATCACCATTGCAAACAAGAAAGGGCTCAGAGCCAATCCTTGATGTAATCCCACCTCCACCTTGAACCCATCTGTCATTCCAACCGCACACCTCACCATTGTCCCACTTCCCTCATACGTATCCTGCACCACTCCTACATACTTCTCTGCAACTCCTGACTTCCTCATACAATACCACACCTCCTCTCTCGGCACTCTGTCATAAGCTTTCTCTAAATCTACAAAGACACAATGCAACTCTTTCTGGCCTTCTCTCTTGCTTGACGAAGCGTTGGCTTGAAAAAGTCGCACTTGCCTTTGTTCACTCTAGCCTTCGTTCAACCTAGACCTGTTTGCCCTCGGCTTGTTTGCCTGACGCCAAGTAGCAGCGGTGATTTAAAGAACACTGATTGCTAATTGTCTGCCATGAGTGCAGGCCAAACACTGGCCACTTAACACCCAATTGGCCCAAGAGGTACGCTGAAAATAGGCCTATTGCCCAGAAACTGGCTACTTATGTAAAACTCTATCAAACCTCACACAAAACTATTAAAACTGCAAACAGCAAGTTACCAAGGAATATATTTATAAGGTAAAAGGATAACTAAGTCAAAACAGCTAGGCAACAAGAAATATTTAAGGACACACTAGGTGACAAACAGCTACAACTAGAATAAGATCCCACTAGGAACCAGCAACAGATGTATAGAGAAAAGGACTACTACTCAAGCAGCTGGAATAAGACTAATAGCAACTTGTTAAGCAAGAAAGATGATACTTACTCTTTTCTAGATCAACCAGCAATTCAGAATCACTCCAGAAGTTAAAATGCAATTGGGAATCACATGTGGGAAAACAATAAAACAAAATAATAAACAATTTCCGCCTTAAAAGTCAGTCAGTGGATAAATAGTCCAGTCCACATGAACTCATTTCAGTTCAGTTCCTTGGCGTGTTTCCAAGCTCAGATCCTTTGTACATTCATGTACTATTACTACTGCTAGTAGTACCTGGGTAGTGTATTGGTAATGTTGGAGATCTCATAAATCTTATCTGTATCCAAAAAGAACGGTCCAATCCACCGGGTGGGGGGGGGGGGGTAGGCTGACAGGGCACTGGGTGTAGTTTCAACACATTCCCAAGTACCCGGAATCGCTGGCTCGCTGTCGGATCAATCACCAGTGGCAGAATATGCACCCGACTTTATCTAAAGAAACGGTAGGGAGGTGCTCAGGAAATACGGAGCAAAATGATCTGTCGTGTTTACGGCGTAATACTTGAAATTAGACCGTCACAATATTCACTGAATCAAAGCAAACGACAAACGTATACTCGACTTTCAACACTTTACTGAGTGAATGCTCGTCACATTTCCGGGTATGACATCACTCCTTACGGGTACCCACAGGTGTCAAACCCAAACGCAATACATGACGTAATCCAGTGAGTCAAGTAGACGCTCGACTCACTGGATTTACTTGAATTGGCTTTATAAGTAAGAATTTACTTGACTCATATATATATGCACACAGCAGTGCAAAAAACTTCAGCATTAGTGCTGTAGTACGGTATCTTATCTTGGGCAACATTCATTCTGTAATCACCGTCAATAGTCATGGAAAGACCCACCGGGAGGCAAGCTTCACAGAGTTCTGTCTAAACAGACGCCTTATCTAAATAGCCTTTCAAACCATCTGCGTCATGAACTAATGTGCTAATCCACTCCATGAAGGCCACTTAAAAGAAGTTTATGAACATCTTTACAATGGCTTTAAGCGTCGAAACATTAGCCCGTTAGTTACCTCATAGCTGGACAACGTGACGTGGAACGTTCTAGAACTCTCCATGTCATTTCACCGATGACAGCCCATGCAGGTAAGCTAAATGGCGTTCTAGCTTGCAAAGGGAGAGTAACACCGATCTCACATCCGTCTCCGATTGGCTTTTAAATGACAAAGGACATAACAGAAATAACAAAATTAACAAAAATACTTCAGTTCAAGCTCATTAACATGGCTTATCTCACAACTGCACGTTGAATCAGAATGTGGCTAATGTGGCCAGCTAGCTAGCTAGCATTTTTCCTTCAGCTGCACTCGCCAGACAGTCGCTCGAACTTTGTCCAGAAGAAGAAGAAAGAAGTTTAAATAATGTACCAACAAAAAGGCGTCTGGCGGTGATCACTCGCTAATAACACCAAGCAACACCAAGCAAAACTTGTCCCCTGCGGCAGCTTCTCACAATTCTCACTCTCAAAACAGGAGCGTGATATGGCTCAGCTAAAACCCCAGAGGCAGCGCCATCTAGGGGAACGGAGAATTAAAACACTTTGGCTCTGTACATGTTAGATGGGTTACCCCCCCCCCCCCGGAATGTGCATGCGTCCCTGCATGTACATATGCCCGCTTAAACAGTAGTCACTCCACCAGTTTCTAAAGAAGGTGTAAACCGCAGTGTTTGAGGCAAGGCTCAAGCTTTTGTGAAGGCCTGGTCAACACCCTTCAACATGGAGTGCATAACTAAGGGTTATGCAATGGGTTTCCTAGCGACTGGTAAATTAGTCGGCCAGGTTCTGCCCTATATCTGCTCGACCTTCTCACTCCCGTCTCTTCCTGCTCTTGGACAAGACTCTCTGGAATCCTCAAACTCATGTCCTTCAGGTTTTCCAGCACATCTGTGACCATCTCACAGTGCTGTGATTGCAACCATTCCCCAATCCTCTGGGAATAGTACAGCTCCAAGTTCGTCCACATCTCCGAGGACCTCTCTTGGGGTATCAACTCCTTCGCTCTGATAAAAAAGGTGCAGCAGTAAACAAAATTTCCTGAGGAGACTGAAGAAAGCTCACTTGTCTACCCGGATCCTGGTGAAATTTGACTACTGTACTATTGAGAACATCCTCACCAACTGCATCTCAGTGTGGTGCAGCTGCTGCTTTGTCTCCAACTGGAAGGCCCTGCAACGGGTGGGGAAAACTGCCCAGCACATACCGGCACCCAGCTCCCCTCCAATAAGGAACTCCAACACACATTCGTGGTGGACGGTGTGAGGCATCATCAAGGAGACCTCTCACCCAAGCCAGTCTGTTTACCCTTCTCCCATCTGGAAGGCACTGCAGGAGCCTCTGCTCCAACATAAGCAGGCTCAGAACAGCTTTTCCCCTGCTGCTCTGGTCTGGACCCCCCCCCCCCCCCCAAGGACATAACATCAACCAATCACCCCCCCCCAGGATTCTTAAATATTTCTATACGCATATCTTTTTTGCATTATTGCCTGTTATACTGGACACACTAAACTTAGCACACTATAATGTATAAATTGTATAATACTCGGTTTATATGTTTACTCTGTATTTAACTACTTCCCACTGCCATAGCATTATCTTATTTTATATACAATTGCACTACTGTATAGATTTAAATACTGTACATTACTGGTCAGTATATATACTTTACAATATTAATTACATGCGGTATATTCATATTTATTGACATTCCATATGACCTCTGTACACCCATATGCATTATACCTTGCACTTCATTGTACTCTTTTGTACTTTCTGGTTAGCTGCCAAACTGCCTTTCATTGTGCTAGTACTTGTACTATGTGCAGCGACAATAACATCGAATCTAATCTAATTGCAACTCTAAGCAATGCTCATGGCATTTGCATATGAAACCTGTGTTAGAGCACCGGTTTCGGTCGTTATGCAACTGTGCTGCTTTAAGGTGGAGGAAAACCTGCAGGAGAAGTCACTGAGACTGACCAAGTCACTTAGATGAGAGATGGACTGTTTCTCCACTAGAAACTTCATGTCCAGATGATTAAACTCTCTGGGATTCTTGGATTAATCCAAACTTTCAGTGAAAGAGCAAAAATCCCTTGAAATACATACAAACCAGTTGGATGATCCGTCAATGGAAGACGTTCTACACACCACCCTTCTGCCCAGAAACATCTATAATCAATAACCACTATTGTGATTCATGAACAGACTCATACATAATAAAAATACATATTTCAAAATTAAGTCTGAATGAAAACACACACACACACACACAGTAACCAGGCACTCACATCACTTGCATCAGTTAATGATTAACAACACAGATTATTGAGCATAAACGGATTTCTGCTCGTGTTAAACTGCTGTGATTATTATGAAAGGTGTTAATAGTGCCAATAAGCAGAATATCGAACACACTGTATTGCATTAAACTGTAAGTGGCACAATTATCCTGCCAGATAAATTCGTCTTTTTAACACTCATATTGTTGTGTTATTGGCGGACAGCTACTCAGACTTCATACATGCTCTTGTGACGCCAGAGAGAATGAATACAGAGCATTTTTAAATGAGGGATGAACACAAACCCCCCCACACACACGCAGGCCGGTGTTATGTGCTTTTATTGTGGTATGGATGCCATTGCCAGGCGCTGTAAACATCTCTGTACATCTTTTACATAATCATGTACAGGACCACAGATACAGAAAGACAGATCAATATTTATCATATTTACATCAGATCAATAAATACCACCAACATGCCGGGGTGAACATTTCCACTTTACACAACCAAACGTCTCCAACACACACCGGCTAACAGCGCCGTGCCGTGCCAGGCTCAGTGGGTTGGCAGTCGGTTCTGCCAGAACATATCTCTACTTCCTGTTCAGTTTCTCTGGAAGAGCTTTGCTCATGGGAAACTGGAATATGACTTGATCGAGATGAATTTGTTGGCAGTGTTGAGATGTCACCTTACAGAACAGGGAATGAACCTCTCCAGTGTTTAGCCACTTTCAAGTGTTTTAAAATATATGAAAAAATTCTTTGGACTGTGTTTGATTTAGTGGTTAGTCCTCGTGTCCGATGAGAAGTAGAGAGAAGATTAATCTCTTATAGTGTATTGACCATCATTCCCCCAACATTGCACTTCTATCATGAAATAAAACTTGTACAGAATTAATAAGTCAGTCTGTTTGTACATTATAGAGCTTATTCAACTCTCAGAACCTAATTTCCTGCTATAAACAACCTAATTTCCTGTTTCAATGAACTTCAATTTTCTGTCATGTAGAAATCACCAGGCTGGACCTCCTCTGATGACTTACAGTAAATCATTCAAACTGTTTGGTTCATACAAAAACTTGCTTTTTAACAAAAGTTCAGCCGGCACAGCGGTTCCTGAGGAATGTACAGAATATTTACACATTTCTACACTTACACCTACAATCCACTGTAGGATAATTCAGCTCTTTAACCTCATAATATCGGATAACATAGTGTCTGTTAACTGACTAGGAACTTAATTCTGACATAAGTGGTAAAACTGAGAAGGTTTTCTGGTTCTGAACACAAGCAGCATGTTTTAGAAGAGAATGATACTCTCCTGGATTTAAGAACCACGTTAGTTTGTTCGTTTGTTTGTTTTTTGTCATTCACATAAAAATCTCTACAGCTGCTATTTGAGAGCTTTACAAAATAGAGGCTCTGTTAAAATCTTGACTGGTTTCTGTTTGTTCACTGAAGGTTTTGGAACTTCTCTCTCAGATTTTTCACCAGGCTCTGTTGAGCCACCTCTTGGTTGGCATTTGATTTCTGGACCTCATCATGCTGCTCATTGGACACTCCGCCACCTCTGTCAAGCTCTTTGCTCCACCCCCCCAATAGGACTGGCTCTGTTTTGATCCCGCCCTCCTGCCGCTGCTTGTATTCCTCTGAATCCTGATAGGCCCGACAGCGGTCAATCACAGCCATGATAGAGATCTTCTCTCTGCTGGTTGGCGAGCGGATCTGGACATAATTCTGTGCCTCTTCTTCCTCTTCGGCCTCCTTGGCCATTTTCGCTGGCTCTGGTTTTTGTTCTGGAAGCTTCTCCATAACAATGATCTTATGGCTACTGTCTTCGGCCAGAGAAGCCTCAGCAGAGATGTAGTAACTGTCAAGGCCACTGTGGGGCACTGGGTCCTGAAGGCTCTGTAACTGGTTCAGATGAAGACTGCTCAGCCGATGGTCCAGGGAGTTGGCCCGGTGGAGCCTCATTCTGCTCTCTCCTTGCCCATTGTCTCTGCCCAGATGTGTTCTGTAAGGGGGGGGAGCCACAGGACCTCCCTCAGACAGGAAGAGGCGGGAGGAGCAGCTGGATCGTCTCTTTGAGCTGCCATCCAACATCCTCTCTGGAACCGAGCGGCTCCTGCTGATGGGGTGTGACTGCTGGCTGTCGGAGGAGATGTACTTGGAGCGTAACTCTCGAACGTCAGGCCAATGGAAGCCCTCCATGGGAGGTGGACTGAGTGGGCTCCTGGAATGCTGGGCCAGCGAGATGGGGTGTGGACTGGAGGGAGGAGCCAGACTCAAAGACTGGAGGTTCTCCACAGGACTCAACTGTGAGGAGGAGACATTGTGGTTGGAGGACAGTGGCAGCGACAGACTGGATTTACCTGGAAAACAGAAAGCACGACAAGAATTTAACACAGTAAGAATAGTAGTAGTAGTAGTTACAGTAATAGTATTATTAGTATCAATCAATCAAGTGAGTGACTGATTGATGCTACTATTCTAATCCAGAGAAATCTGTAACAGTAGTACTAGTGATAGGGGTTATAATTGCAATAGTAGTAGTAGTAGCATTGGTAGTATTAGTACTAGTAGAAATTAGTCCCTGTACCTGAGCAGCTCTCCTCCTCCATGACAGATGGGAGGTTCCTCCCATCCATCAGGAGGTCTGGATGGCGCTGGCGGACTGTGGCTCTGCTGGTTCTGATTCTCTGGCTGTACTGACGGGCCAGATGAAGTACTTTACTCTTGGTCTGGTCTGAATCCTCGGCTGGCTCCGCCTCTGCCCTCAGCTGGACTACACGGGGAACCGGCGGCCTCCAGGTGGCAACCTCCTCCCCCCACAGTTTGAGAGTGTCCTTTAGACTTCCTGCTCGGTTCAAGCCTGGGTATTTGGCTTTAGGAGGAGACTGTTTTGTGGATTCTTCCATGATGGTGCTGAGCTCTGACTCTCCGCCAGCTTTGTCTGTGTAGGACAGACCTGGAGTGGTTCTGGAGGATGGACTTGGAGCAGTTCTGGAGGTTCTTTGGGCCTCCTGGTGTTTCTCACATCCTCGTCTTTTGTCCTGCAGTCTGTTCATCTCTCGCTCCATCGCCTGCCAGACTTTGATCATTTCAGAAGAAGGTCTGAACTCCTCATCCTCAATTGGCTTGTCCTTCAAGTTGCCCATGTTAAGGCTTTCTTCTACAGAGAAACCTGGCTCCTCCTTCTTCCGAGTTGACTCCAAGAACTCCAATGGTGAACTGGAGACCACGTGACCTTGTGGAGGTGCAGCTAAGGAGGAGTCTGGTTCTGTGGTGAAGGAGTTGGGAATGGAAGGGCAGTTCACATGTTTCTCCTCTGCTGGGGTTTTGTCTTTTGGGATGTTGTTGAGTCGGCTGACAGAACTCCGGACCAGTCCACTGGGGATGTATGTCAGACTCTCACGGCGCCGGAGGCAGAAGGAGGCATCCTGATTCTCAGCAGACTCATAGTAACTCTTAATTTTCCCGATGAGGAGCTGGTCCTGCTTGGAGAGGGTGGAGTCCCTCCTCCTACAGCTTCTTCCATCACCGTCAAAGACTTTGTCCTCCCCTGGAGACAGGAGGGTCAAATCCCTCCTAATGAAGTTCTCTTGGTTCTCAGAGGAATTGCTGTTTAGTGGGAGGGGCCTGTCACTGGGCTCAGCTCCCAAGCTGAGGATGCTGCCGCTCCTGCTGGGGAGGCATGGTGATGGACAGCCCAGGGAGCGGCTGTCCTCATTAGCCAAGCTGCTCCTTCTGGTGCTGCTGCTGAAGTGCTGAGCGATGGCACTGGCTTTGTCCAGGACCGAGGATGGCAGGATGCTGTGATCTTCGTGCCCCTTATCTGCTTCCTCCCTCTCCTCATCCTCCTCTTCCTCAGAAGACTCTCCGCTGGTCAAGGGCTTTGAGTCAGACTCAGGTGTAGCGGGTGCCTGCTCTTCCGTGTTGTCTGATTCTCTGCCGGGTGATGGAGCTTCTACCCCAGGGCGGGAGATGAAGCCCCAGTGGGGTGGAGGAGAGGAATGAGGTGCAGAGTCTGATGTTTTCTCCTGTAAAGCAAAAAAAAAATAAAACAATGTGAGCGCTCATTGTCATATCTTTAAATGTTGAAGAATGAACAGACTCAGGGATAAAGCAACAACAACAAAAAAATCTTCTGAATGAAATTTTTTTTAGGCCAAGTCATATTCTTTATTTCTATAATTCAATTTTTTTATTGAACACTCCAAACGAACTCGGACCCCTCTGAAACGAACTGAACCGAGACCATCTTGGGTGGTGGTCTCAGTTCGGTTCGCTTCAAGTCCTGTGTCCTCAAGGCATGTCACACTCAGCTATCTCAGGTTTTTGACCTGTCCCTGTCATTGTGTGGGGTGTCACTGTGGTTTAAGAAAACCACCATTGTGCCTGTACCTAAGAAAACACCTGTCTCTTGCCTTAGTGGTTACCGACCTGTTGCTGTGACAGCCGTTAGTATGAAGTGCCTGGAAAGACTGGTTATGTCATATATAAAATGTAAGATTCCTGTTACCCTTGACCCATTACAGTTTGCTGTAGACGATGATATCTCGTTTGCTCTGCATACTGCTTTACTACAATACCTGTGTCCCAATGTTGTTTACTGATTACAGTTCTGCTTTTAATACAACTGCACCATCCAAACTGGTGCTGAAACTTAGAGGTCTTGGTCCGGGCAACTCTGTCTGTAACTGGCTAATTGATTTCCTGACAGGCAGGACCCCGGACTGTGAGAACAGATAAAACATACTGACCTACATTTGTTCTTAGGACCGGTGCACCTCAGGGCTGCTGTCTCAGTCCCCTTTTGTACAGTCCGTTTATAATGACCGTGTTGCCAAATATGACAACAGCATCATTAAATTGGCAGATGACATCACAGTGATTGGACTAATAAGTGACAGAGATGAGGGGGCCTATAGGAGGGGAGGGGAAGATGAAACCATATGGTGCCATGATAACAACCTCTCTCTAAACGTCAATAAGACACAAGAAATCATTGTTGACTTTAGAATCTACTGCTACTATTTTCAGCTGCTCCCGTTAGGGGGCGCCACAGCGGATCATCCGTTTCCATCTCTTCCTGTTCTCTGCATCTTCCTCTGTCACACCAGCCACCTGCATGTCCTCCCTCACCACATCCATAAACCTCCTCTTTGGCCTTCCTCTTCTCCTCTTCCCTGGCAGCTCCATATTCAGCATCCTTCTCCCAATATACCCAGCATCTCTCCTCCACACATGTCCACACCATCTCCATCTTGTCTCGCTTGCTTTGTTTCTTTTTTTAAATACAATTATTTCTGATTTTTCCCTTTTTTCTCCCAATTTAGTGGCCAATCGATCACTATTTTAGTTCAAACACCCACCCTCGTACTGCATGCGTTCGCTAACTGTATCTCTCCGGCCGGCAGGCTCAAAGGAGACGCCTCCCCACTTTCGTGACAAGGCGAATCCAGGCCGAACCACTGTTTTTTCCGCCACACCCAGAGACGCAGTCATGTGATGAACACAAGCCGACTCCGCCCCCCTCCCAAAGACAGCGTTGCCAATTATTGCTGCTTCGTCGAGTCCGGCCATAGTCGGATCTGACAAGACCGGGGCGCGAACCCCGGTGCCCAGTGGGCAACTGCATCAACACAAAGCCGATGCTTAGACCGCTACACCACCGTGGAACCGTTAATGTAATTGTTCCTAATCCTGTCCTTCTTCGTCACTCCCAGTGAAAATCTTATCATCTTCAACTCTGCCACCTCCAGCTCCACCTCCTCCTGTCTTTTCGTCAGTGCCACTGTCTCCAAACCATACAACATAGCTGGTCTCACCACCATCTTGTAAACCTTCCCTTTAACTCTTGCTGGTACCCTTCTGTCACACATCTGTATACTTTGCTGTACTTCCTCATTCCACCACCAAGTCTCCTTGTCTTTCTTCCTCTGTCCTGATGACACACCAAGTACCTTCCTAGCTGTCTCCCTCACTATTTCTGCAGTGCTTGCCCAGCCATCTGGCAACTCTTCACTACCACCCAGTGCCTGTCTTACCTCCTGCCTGAACTCCACACAACAGTCTTCCTTCTTCAACTTCCACCATTTGATACTTGGCTCTGCCTTCACTCTCTTCCTCTTCTTTTCTTTAAATTTAATTCTGATTTTCTCCAATTTAGTGGCCAATTGATCCCTATTTTAGTTCAAACACCCACTCTTGTACTGCATGCGTTTGCCAACTGCATCTCTCCGGCCAGCAGTCTCGAAGGAGACGCCTAACCACTTCCATGACAAGGCGAATCCAGGCCGAACCACTGCTTTTTCCCCACACACACAGATACGTATTCATTTGACATACACAAGCCGACTCCACCCTCTCCCCAAGACAGCGTTGCCAATTATTGCTGCTTCATCGAAACCGGCCATAGTCGGATCTGACGAGACCGGGGCGCGAACCCCGGTCCCCAGCGGGCAACTGCATCGACACAAAGCCGATGCTTTGACCGCTACACCACCACGGACCCTTCTCTTCCTCTTCATGGTCTCCAAAGTCATCCTGCAGACTACCATCTGATGCTGCCTAGCTATGTTCTCCCTGTCACCACCTAGCAGTCTCCAATCCCTTTTAGATCGCGCCTCCTACATAAGATATAGTCCACCTGTGTGCACTTTCCTCCACTCTTATATGTCACCCTGGTGAACATTTTTAAAAAGGTATCACTGTCGACTCTACAATGATCAGAGGAAATCGCATTCCTATTTCTATCAAGGGTCATCTGTTGAAATTATTAAGTGTTAGATTTCTTGGTTTACAGACACCCTCACATGGTCTGTCAAAACCAGTTGTATCCTGAAGAAGGCAGCAGACTGTATTTTCTGAGGTGTCTCAAGAGTTTTCTCTGAGTATAGAAACTCTTATGAACGCTCATCTCAGTGTGTTGACAGTCTGTATCACAGTGTGGTTTGGCAACCAGACTGCTCAGGACTGCAGACTGCTGCTGCAAAGGACTGTAAAGACAGCAGCAAAACTCACTGGCAGGGAACTACAACAACTTCATGATATTTACACCACTCGCTGCAAAAGGAAAGCCTGAAACATCATTAAGGACACCAGCCACCCTGCTCATGCTCTGTTCTCCCTCCTTCCATCTAAAAATCACTACCGGAGCATCAACTCACACACCACCCGTCTCAGTAATGGTCTGTTTCCACAGGCAGTCAGGTTACTGAACAGCTGACGCACCCATATGCACCTTACACTGTCGTGTTATCGTGTACCATATTATGTCTTCTTTTTTTTTTGGAATAGTGTGTCCTTTGTCCTTTGTGTTAAGGCGGAGACAGCTAGAGCACAGAATTTCATTTTATTCTACAAGGGACAATAAAGTTGAACTTGAATACTTGACTAACATTAGGACATCACACAAGTGTACTTAACTGATTTTATGACATCATGCATGAATATTTTACTGATGTTATAAGATCACGTGTGTACTTTCATGAAGTCATTTCTTCCTCGCCACATTAGAATCTTCTGGTGGTCACAAAGCTGTGATGTTTCACTTATGTGCAGCTCAATGAAACAAGTTTACCAAAACCTACCTGCTCATCTTGGGGAGGGCTGCCATGCTCCTCCCCCTGACTCTCATGCTCCTCCCCCTGACTCTCAGGTTCCTGCCCCTGGCTGAGGACTTGTCTGTTCTCCTCAGCGACATCTCCTCCCATTTCATCCTTAACCAGCAGTGAAAATAAAATCAGATTTGTATCAGTGTTTATGGAATCCAAGGTAGCAGCAGGATGATTTCTATGAGCTGTAAATATCTTTCAATAACTTAAAAAGAAATCATGAATAACAAGCAGCAGTTTGCCAGTGTCTGCAGGTCCACACTGTATTCATTCCTAAAGAAATAATGAGGAAGTTACTGGAAGACGGATTAAATCCATTTTAGTTTAAAAATGAAGTTTAATTATCTGTGAAATTCATTCACCCACATGCAAATGAAGCTTTGCATTAAGCAACAGCAAACTGCGAGCTCTTAGTGAACGCTAACAAACAGCAGGCTTCCAGCAGGCTTTAACTTTACTGCTATGAAATGAAAACTTTTGAAACAGAATCTGAATGTTTGATAGAAGCACACAGATTTTGTTTCTATAGATCTAATCTTAAGTCTTATTAAGATTTTCACCAGGCAGCAACTCAGAAATGCAAAAGAACCCCTCAGAAAGACAGAAAGATCACCAGACAGACAGCATTAGTGAGCGGTCTGTTAGGCGGCAGGTTCGTGTATCAGATCAGTGAGACGGGTTCCCAGCAGGAAACCGTTCTCTGGTTGGCCGGACAGTTAGTGCTGGCGTGTGGTTATCCGTGACTTCAGCGTGTTATAAAGCTGCTGTGGAACACACTGGAAGCATGAGGCGGCAGCAGCGTTTGGTGAAAGAGGAAGAGAAGGTGCAGGTGGCAGAGAGCCTCACCGTCATGACCCCCCTCATGGAAAGCAAAGCGGTGGCTCGATAGTGCCAGCAGGAGATGGCCGCCAGCATGGAAGCTGCAAAGTCAGCTACCTGGTCTCCCTCCATCACCATCTCATCTGTGTCACTCTCCTGCAGGGGACACTCCTGCCGCTCCTCCTCCTCGCTATCAGCAAGCACTTCCAAAGAGTTCTTCTCCTCCTCCTCCTCCTCTTCACCCACACCTGGCCTCTTGGTGTCAGACTGGGCGAGTGTGGCAGACGGTGTGCTGTGGCTGCTGGTGGGCTGTAGGGGGCACGTGTCCTCTGGTAAGGTGCCGTCACTATCTGCATGCTGTGGCATGAGGTCACATATTCCACTGGATTTGTTTTATGTTTGACTTTTGAGCAATGGAGCAGATTAAATGGATGGCAGGCGCTAACAGAGGACGACATGAGCAGCTCGGCTCACTTTAACTTTAGTGATGAAAAGTTAAAGTGATCCGAGCAAATAAAACAAAATCCTAAATGGGCTTGCCCCATCATACCTGTATAATCTCCTTATACCATACATCCCACCTCGAGCTCTCCATTCTCAAAATACAGGGCTCCTGTGTGTACCCAAACTTAAAAAGAAGTCAGCTGGTGGCAGGGCTTTTTCCTATCAGGCCCTGTTCTTGTCGAATAACCAGCCTGCGGCCATCGGAAAACCAGTCTGTCGAGTCCTTTAAATCCAAACTTAAAACTCATCTTTTTGCCTTAACCTGGGTCCTACAATGCTAGACATTGTTAATTTATCACTTACTACTGGCAGTTCCCAGCAGTTTTAACACAGCTGTGGTCAAACCTCTACTTAAGACACTGCACCTCAATCCAGGGTCTCTTAATATTATCATCCATCCAACCATCCATTATCTGAACCGCTTATCCTGCTCTCAGGGTCGCGGGGATGCTGGAGCCTATTCTAGCAGTCATTGGGCAGCACCTCTGATCTTCCATTCTTTGCTTAAGTACTAGAAAGAGTTGTGTATCAACAACTTTCAATCCATATACTAGAAGAAAACTATTTATAGGAACCTTTCCAACCGGCTTTCAGGGCCTGTCACTCCACTGAAACTGCTCTGACCAGAGTGGTGAGCGATCTTTTACTAACCATGGACTCTGATTCCACTTCTTTTTTTTACCCCCCCCCCCTTTTCGCCTCTGTTGTACCCGGCCAATTACCCCAGTCTTCCGAGCTGTCCTGGTCACTGCTCCACCTCCTCTGCCGATCTGGGGAGGGCTGCAGACTACCACGTCTCCTCCCATACATGTGGAGTTGCCATCCGCTTCTTTTCACCTGACAGTGAGGAGTTTCACCAGGGGGACGTAGCGCGTGGGAGGATCACGCTATTCCCCCCAGTTCCCCCTCCCCCTGAACAGGCACCCCGACCGACCAGAGGAGGCGCTAGTGCAGCGACCAGGACACATACCCACATCCGGCTTCCCTCCCACAGACATGGCTAATTGTGTCTGTAGAGACGCCCGACCAAGCCGGAGGTAACACGGGGATTGGAACCGAAGATCCCTGTGTTGGTAGGCAGTGGAATAGACCGCTACGCTACCCGGACGCCCCTAATTTCACTTCTGTGCTTCTACTACTGGACCTCAGTGCAGCATTTGACACCACTGATCACTGTATACTTTTGGATAGATTGAATTGTAATTTTGGTGTGTCTGGCTTAGCTCTCTCTTGGCTTAAGTCCTACTTATCTGGAAGAACACATTGTGTCTGCTATACTAATATTATATCAAAATTCTCTGAAGTTAACTATCGTGTACCTCAGGGCTCAGTTCTTTGCCCTCTGCTTTTCTCTCTTTATATTTCACCTCTTGGCCAAATTATACGTAGTTATGTAATAAATTTCCATTGCTATGCTGATGATACTCAGCTGTATGTGCCTATAAGGGCTGATGATCATACTCAAATCACTAACTTAGAGGCCTGCTTGGCTACTGTAAATATTTGGATGTCACTTAACTTTCTGCTTTTAAATTTGGATAAAACCGAGATGCTAGTCATTGGCCCTGCTAGACACAGACACCAATTTGATTAACAATAATAATCGACAACTCTGTGGTTTCACAAAGTGTGGCAGCCAAAAATCTTGGTGTTATGTTTGATCCCAGCCTTTCCTTTGATAAGCACATTAAAGAAATCACCAAGACTGCCTTTTTTCACTTACGTAACATAGCAAAAACTCGGTCTTTTCTCTCCATGGCTGATGCAGAGACTCTAATACATGCATGTGTTTCATCCAGACTTGATTACTGTAATGTTCTGTTCTCAGGTCTGCCACATTCTAGTACTAAAAGTCTTCAGAATGCTGCTGCTAGAATCCTAACTAAAACTAGGAAATGTGACCATATTACACCAATTCTTGCCTCCCTTCATTGGCTTCCTATCCATGTTAGATCAGAATACAAGGTGCTTCTGCTGACTTATAAATTCCTAAATGGGCTGGCTCCATCCTACCTGTCTGATCTCCTTAAACCGTACATGCCATCACGAGCTCTCCGCTCTCAAAATACGACGAGATTATAGTGTATAGATTATTGACTACTGCAAACTGTTGTCTTCTCTCACATGTCTTTTCTCTCTTTCTGAATGATGGCTTCTCCTTTCTCTTCCTCTGTGTGTGAATGGTGTGATGTGAGTCTTCCTTGTGTTCATGTGCAGTCTGTCCTCCTCCCAGGTCTCCATGGAGATACTGGTCACCACCTGGACACTGCTTGGCATCCTCATCACTTTTTTTTTATATATCTTATGAATCCATATAATTTTATTATCCTGTTTCAATGTTATAGCCTTCTCTTGCCCCGATGTGTAACTAATATTTTTTCTTGTCTCTTCTCCTGTGTATGTGAATGGTGTGACGTGAATCTCGCTTGTGTGCATCTGTCCTCCTATCAGGTCTCCATGGTGATGGTGGTCACGTGGCTCGGGTCCTGGGCTGTCCCGTGGTGTCTGGACACTGCTTGGCATCCTCCTCATCATATTCTTCATAAATTTTATAATTCCATTATAATTGTGTTATCCTCTTTCAATGTTGTATTGTGTAAATTGTGTAAACACAACACCATGTCACGCTGTCTGTCTTGGGAGAGAGATCCTCCTCTGTTGCTCTCCCTGAGCTTTCTGCCTGTTTTTCCTCCCTGTTAAAGGGTTTTTTCTTTTTTTAGGGAGGTGTTCCTTATCTGATGAGAGGGTCTAAGGACAGGCTGTTGTGTTGCTGTAAAGCCCCCTGAGGCACATGTGTAATTTGTGATGTTGGGCTCCACAAATAAAACTGACTTGACTTAATGTGACTCTTCATGACCATCCTCAAACAACTATGACTCCTACCTTGCAGCACCTTCCATGTCCCAGTATCCCAACTGGATATCTAAACTACACACCTCCACATGCAGGTCACCAACCATTTATCAATCGATATCAATCAGTCACTCAATCAGTCAGCCAACCAATCAGTCAACCAATCAATCATAATCCATCCATCCATCCTTGTGAAACAGTTCATCTCACCTTCAGAATGGCTGCAGAATTCACACACAGGAGAAGAAGAAGAGAACAGACACGTAAAACAAAGACAACATCAACATTAGGACTCATTTTCCTCCAAATCCAAAAGTTAAATAGAGAACACTGCAAGATCGTCAGATTTCAATAACCCTTCTGGTTTTTCATTAATATGGTATGATGGAGAGAAGAGAGGAGGTGAAGTTTCTCACCTTTGCTGTTCTTCAGGATTTGTTTGGTCGGCTCTGAAGGAGGAGAAACGTTTATTAGACATGAGAGGAGGTCTCATACATGTGAAAGGATTTACAGATGATAAACCGACATGTTTGTTCATGTTGGTTTGTTACAGGTGTCATTTTGTTCAACCTGACTGGCGCCGCCCCTGTCGGCCACCTCGCAGGAACTGGTCGGACTGGGAGGACAGAGCTTTCTTCAGCCTCTCTGGACTGTAGCGGTACTTTGACGGGTCTGACAGACAGATTCACCAAGCCACAAAAAAAAAACACAAAACCAACACAAGACATCTTAGTTTCATTGTGTGACATCAAATATTCTCTAGTAAAGAAGCAGTCAGGAATACTAGTTTCTAGTCAGGAATACTAGTTTCTAGTCAGGAATACTAGTTTCTAGTCAGAAATACTAGTTTCTAGTCAGGAATACTAGTTTCTAGTCAGGAATACTAGTTTCTAGTCAGAAATACTAGTTTCTAGTCAGGAATACTAGTTTCTAGTCAGGAATACTAGTTTCTAGTCAGAAATACTAGTTTCTAGTCAGAAATACTAGTTTCTAGTCAGGAATACTAGTTTCTAGTCAGAAATACTAGTTTCTACAGAGTTACTGGCAACACTCACAGATGGAGTCCATTTCCAAGATGGCTTCCTTAGCCTGAAAACACACACACACACACAAATACACACACACACACACACACACACACACACACACATCAACTTCTCCACCTGCCGATTATGGCCCATGACTGTGTACTGGTATTATTCTAGTGGTGACGCTTGTGTTTGTGTTGTCAGATATATACTGATGTTTGTTGTCATGACACTGGTGTTATGTTAGTGGTGATACTGGTGTCTACAGTTTATACTGGTATTTGTTATAATGACACTGGTGTTATGTTAGTGGTGATACTGGTGTCTGTAGTTTTTATACTGATGTTTGTTGTCATGACACTGGTGTTATGTTAGTGGTGATACTGGTGTCTACAGTTTATACTGGTATTTGTTATAATGACACTGGTGTTATGTTAGTGGTGATACTGGTGTCTGTAGTGTTTATACCGGTATTAGTTGTAATGACACTGGTGTTATGTTAGTGGTGATACTGGTGTCTGTAGTGTTTATACTGGTATTTGTTATAATGACACTGGTGTTATGTTAGTGGTGATACTGGTGTCTGTAGTGTTTATACTGGTATTAGTTGTAATGACACTGGTGTTATGTTAGTGGTGATACTGGTGTCTGTAGTGTTTATACTGGTATTAGTTGTAATGACACTGGTGTTATGTTAGTGGTGATACTGGTGTCTGTAGTGTTTATACTGGTATTTGTTATAATGACACTGGTGTTATGTTAGTGGTGATACTGGTGTCTGTAGTGTTTATACTGGTATTAGTTGTAATGACACTGGTGTTATGTTAGTGGTGATACTGGTGTCTGTAGTGTTTATACTGGTATTTGTTATAATGACACTGGTGTTATGTTAGTGGTGATACTGGTGTCTGTAGTGTTTATACTGGTATTTGTTATAACGACACTGGTGTTATGTTAGTGGTGATACTGGTGTCTGTAGTGTTTATACTGGTATTAGTTATAATGACACTGGTGTTATGTTAGTGGTGATACTGGTGTCTGTAGTGTTTATACCGGTATTAGTTGTAATGACACTGGTGTTATGTTAGTGGTGATACTGGTGTCTGTAGTGTTTATACTGGTATTTGTTATAATGACACTGGTGTTATGTTAGTGGTTATACTGGTGTCTGTAGTGTTTATAGTGGTATTAGTTGTAATGACACTGGTGTTATGTTAGTGGTGATACTGGTGTCTGTAGTGTTTATACTGGTATTTGTTATAATGACACTGGTGTTATGTTAGTGGTGATACTGGTGTCTGTAGTGTTTATAGTGGTATTAGTTGTAATGACACTGGTGTTATGTTAGTGGTGATACTGGTGTCTGTAGTGTTTATACTGGTATTAGTTGTAATGACACTGGTGTTATGTTAGTGGTGATACTGGTGTCTGTAGTGTTTATAGTGGTATTTGTTATAATGACACTGGTGTTATGTTAGTGGTGATACTGGTGTCTGTAGTGTTTATACTGGTATTTGTTATAATGACACTGGTGTTATGTTAGTGGTGATACTGGTGTCTGTAGTGTTTATAGTGGTATTAGTTGTAATGACACTGGTGTTATGTTAGTGGTGATACTGGTGTCTGTAGTGTTTATACTGGTATTAGTTGTAATGACACTGGTGTTATGTTAGTGGTGATACAGGTGTCTGTAGTGTTTATAGTGGTATTTGTTATAATGACACTGGTGTTATGTTAGTGGTGATACTGGTGTCTGTAGTGTTTATACTGGTATTTGTTATAATGACACTGGTGTTATGTTAGTGGTGATACTGGTGTCTGTAGTGCTTATACTGGTATTAGTTCTAATGACACTGGTGTTATGTTAGTGGTGATACTGGTGTCTGTAGTGTTTATACTGGTATTAGTTGTAATGACACTGGTGTTATGTTAGTGGTGATACTGGTGTCTGTAGTGTTTATACTGGTATTAGTTGTAATGACACTGGTGTTATGTTAGTGGTGATACTGGTGTCTGTAGTGTTTATACTGGTATTAGTTGTAATGACACTGGTGTTATGTTAGTGGTGATACTGGTGTCTGTAGTGTTTATACTGGTATTAGTTGTAATGACACTGGTGTTATGTTAGTGGTGATACTGGTGTCTACAGTTTATACTGGTATTAGTTGTAATGACACTGGTGTTATGTTAGTGGTGATACTGGTGTCTACAGTTTATACTGGTATTAGTTGTAATGACACTGGTGTTATGTTAGTGGTGATACTGGTGTCTGTAGTGTTTATACTGGTATTAGTTGTAATGACACTGGTGTTATGTTAGTGGTGATACTGGTGTCTGTAGTGTTTATACTGGTATTAGTTGTAATGACACTGGTGTTATGTTAGTGGTGATACTGGTGTCTGTAGTGTTTATACTGGTATTAGTTGTAATGACACTGGTGTTATGTTAGTGGTGATACTGGTGTCTACAGTTTATACTGGTATTAGTTGTAATGACACTGGTGTTATGTTAGTGGTTATACTGGTGTCTGTAGTGTTTATACTGGTATTAGTTGTAATGACACTGGTGTTATGTTAGTGGTGATACTGGTATCTGTAGTGTTTATACTGGTATTTGTTATAACGACACTGGTGTTATGTTAGTGGTGATACTGGTGTCTGTAGTGTTTATACTGGTATTAGTTGTAATGACACTGGTGTTATGTTAGTGGTGATACTGGTGTCTGTAGTGTTTATACTGGTATTTGTTATAACGACACTGGTGTTATGTTAGTGGTGATACTGGTGTCTGTAGTGTTTATACTGGTATTAGTTGTAATGACACTGGTGTTATGTTAGTGGTGATACTGGTGTCTGTAGTGTTTATACTGGTATTTGTTATAATGACACTGGTGTTATGTTAGTGGTGATACTGGTGTCTGTAGTGTTTATAGTGGTATTAGTTGTAATGACACTGGTGTTATGTTAGTGGTGATACTGGTGTCTGTAGTGTTTATACTGGTATTTGTTGTAATGACACTGGTGCTATGTTAGTGGTGATACTGGTGTCTGCAGTGTTTATACTGGTATTAGTTGTAATGATACTGGTGTTATGTTAGGGGTGACTGGGTGTTTATGACAGTGATACTGGTCTTAATGGTGTTGATCCTGGTGCTTAACACATCGATACTGGTATTTGTGGTGTTGATACTGGTGTCTGTCATAGTGATACTAGTTTTATGAGCGTTTATACTGGTATTTATCAGTGATACTGGTGAAAAGTCAGTTTACCTTCTGGGGGATGATGGCATGGTGGTTTTCCAGAATGATCCGTTTGATGTGATGAGCCCACAGCTTTCTCTCGTCCACCGTCCGAGCCTGGAGCAGAAAACCAAGAGGTGATTTCGAGTCAGAATAAAATGTATTATGTATTCAAAATCAGCAGGGATATGACAGATGTTCCAGGTTGGATTTGTTCTGTCTTGGTGACGGATAAATGTGATTTGACATTCTCAGAATCAAGTGTGGATTGAATAACATCTTCCCTTCACTTCAGTTTTTATTGTGGTGTTTGTTTTGATGTTATTTGTGTTTCTGATTGAAATGTTTGAATCCAGCACTGCAGCAAAAGAATTAAAAGCTTTGATGAACAGATCAGCTAAAATGGATGCCATGTCTCATCTCATCTCATCTTCAGCCGCTTCTCCGGGGTCGGGTTGCGGTGGCAGCAAGCTAAGTAGAGCACTCCAGACGTCCCTCTCCCCAACAACGCCCTCCAGCTCCTCCTGGGGGATCCCAAGGTGTTCCAGGCCAGATTGGACATGTAGTCCCTCCAGCGAGTTCTGGGTCTACCCCGGGGTCTCCTCCCAGTTGGACGTGTCCGGACAACCTCCAAAGGAAGGAGGCATCCTAATCAGATGCCCGAACCATCTCAACTGGCTCCTTTCGACACGAAGGAGCAGCGGCTCTACTCCGACCTCCCTCCAGATGTCCGAGCTCCTCACCCTATCTGTAAGGCTGAGCCCAGACACCCTACGGAGGAAACTCATTTAAGCCGCTTGTATCAACCATCTCACCCTTTCAGTCACCACCCAAAGCTCATGACCATAGGTGAGGGTTGGAACCAAGACTGACTGGTAAATTGAGAGCTTTGCCTTCCAGCTCAGCTCCCTCTTCACCACAACGGTCCGGTACAACGTCCTCATTACTGCTGATGCTGCACCAATCCACCTGTCAATCTCCCGCTCCATCCTACCCTCACTCGAGAACAAGACCCTGAGATACTTGAACTCCTTCACTTGAGCCAACAACTCATCTCCAACCCGGAGGGAGCAATCCACCATTTTCTGGTAGAGAACCATGGCCTCAGACTTGGAGGTGCTGACTCTCATCCCGGCCATTTCACACTCAGCTGCAGACCGCCCCAGTACAGGCTGGAGGTCACGTTCTGATGAAGCCAACAAAACCACATCATCTGCAAAGAGCAGAGACGCAGTTCTGAGGTTCCCAAAACGGACACACCCCTCACCTTGGCTGAGCCTTGAGATCCTGTCCATGAATATCACAAACAGAACCGGAGACAAGGGACAACCTTGGTGGAGTCCGACACCCACCGAAGACCTGTTTGACTTTGTGTCGAGAATGTGGACACAGTTCTCATTTTGGTTATACAAGGACCGGATGGCTTGTAGCAACTGCCCCGGTACCCCAAACTCCCGCAGTGACCCCCATAGAGTGGCCCGGGGTACACGGTCATAAGCTTTCTCCCAGTCCACAAAACACATGTAGACTGGCTGGTCAAACTCCCACGCCCCCCTCAGCACTTCAGCAAGGGTAAAGAGTCGGTCCGTTGTTCCACCGCCAGGACGTCCTCCGTTTTGTGATAACACATCTGTGTGTGTGTTGGGTCTCACCTGGGCAGTGTGAGGCTGTGTGTGTGTGTGTGTGTGTGTGTGTGTGTGTGTGTATTGGGTCTCACCTGGGCAGTGTGAGGCTGTGTGTGTGTGTGTGTGTGTTGGGTCTCACCTGGGCAGTGTGAGGCTGTGTGTGTGTGTGTGTGTGTTGGGTCTCACCTGGGCAGTGTGAGGCTGTGTGTGTGTGTGTGTGTGTGTGTGTGTTGGGTCTCACCTGGGCGGCGTGAGGCTGTGTTGTGTGTGTGTGTGTGTGTGTGTGTGTGTGTGTGTGTGTCTGTGTGTCTGTGTGTCTGTGTGTGTGTGTTGGGTCTCACCTGGGCAGTGTGAGGCTGTGTTGTGTGTGTGTGTGTGTGTGTGTGTGTGTGTGTGTCTGTGTGTGTGTGTTGGGTCTCACCTGGGCAGTGTGAGGCTGTGTGTGTGTGTGTGTGTGTGTGTGTGTGTGTGTGTGTGTGTGTGTGTGTGTGTGTGTCTGTGTGTGTGTGTTGGGTCTCACCTGGGCAGTGTGAGGCTGTGTTGTGTGTGTGTGTGTGTGTGTGTGTGTGTCTGTGTGTGTGTGTTGGGTCTCACCTGGGCAGTGTGAGGCTGTGTGTGTGTGTGTGTCTGTGTGTGTGTGTTGGGTCTCACCTGGGCAGTGTGAGGCTGTGTGTGTGTGTGTGTGTGTTGGGTCTCACCTGGGCAGTGTGAGGCTGTGTGTGTGTGTGTGTGTGTTGGGTCTCACCTGGGCAGTGTGAGGCTGTGTGTGTGTGTGTGTGTGTGTGTGTGTATTGGGTCTCACCTGGGCAGTGTGAGGCTGTGTGTGTGTGTGTGTGTGTGTGTGTGTGTGTGTGTGTGTGTGTGTGTGTGTGTGTGTTGGGTCTCACCTGGGCAGTGTGTGTGTGTGTGTGTGTGTGTGTGTCTGTGTGTGTGTGTTGGGTCTCACCTGGGCAGTGTGTGTGTGTGTGTGTGTGTGTGTGTGTGTGTGTGTGTGTGTTGGGTCTCACCTGGGCAGTGTGAGGCTGTGTGTGTGTGTGTGTGTGTGTGTGTGTGTGTGTGTGTTGGGTCTCACCTGGGCAGTGTGTGTGTGTGTGTGTGTGTGTGTGTGTGTGTGTGTGTGTGTGTGTGTGTCTGTGTGTGTTGGGTCTCACCTGGACGGTGTGAGGCTGTTTGGGGTGTTTGTAATGTGTGACGCTGAAGCAGAGTGAGTCTTTGGCGCTCTCGATCAACATGAGGGTCGAACACTGAAACCAAGACCACAAACCACACGCACGCCATCAACAGAAGGAAAGATCAGAGAGAGTGTTTGTAGTCCGGCAGATCAGACCAGATCAGATCAGATCAGATCAGATCAGACCAGATCAGATCAGATCAGACCAGATCAGACCAGATCAGACCGGACCGG
>NC_079225.1:48702588-48707588 GCF_029633865.1 Lampris incognitus
TTTTTGTGCTGTGTTGTTGTGTGTGATGTGTGTGTTGTTGTGTGTGATGTGTGTATTGTTGTGTGATGTGTGTTGCTATGTTTCATGTGTATGTTGTGAGTGATGCATGTGTTGTTGTGTCTCATGTGTATGTTGTTGTGAGTGATGCGTGTGTTGTTGTGTCTCATGTGTATGTTGTTGTGAATGATGCGTGTGTTGTTGTGTCTCGTGTATGTTGTTGTGAATGATGCGTGTGTTGTTGTGTCTCGTATGTATGTTGTTGTGAGTGATGCGTGTGTTGTTGTGTCTCGTGTATGTTGTTGTGTGTGATGTGTGTGTTGTGTGTGATGTGTGTGTTGTGTGTTGTTGTATGCTGTGTGTGTGCTGTGTGTGTGCTGTGTGTGTGTGTGTGTGAGTGTGTGTGTGCGTGCAGTGCAGTAGTACTGGGGCAGTAGTGCTTGTAGTTAGTGCATGCTGCACGCTGCTTCTGCTTGCTACTTTCTGTTTTCAGCTCCTGCTGCCAGCTAGCCCTCTTGTAGGGGGGGGAAAGAGGAGCCGAGTGTCTAAGTCTCCTCCTGCCGGTACATGGCCTCTCCACCACCAAGACTCCTGCAGTGCCTCCTCATGGCTACACACGGTAACTGGGTACTTTGCAGTCCCAGGCCAAACTGTAGGGGATCTCGGAGCAGCAGTGGGTCCCAGAGAGAAGGCGCGTAGGCCCACCGGTGACACGCCCTGGCGTCCCTCAACCACTGCCCCAGCTATGGGCTAATAGCATCTAAGTCCTCAACGGCGGAGTGGGTGGAAGATGATGGCTGTAAGGAGCACCACAACAGCCGCAAAGGCGGAAGAAGGCTGCAGCAAAGAAGGGCCCCAAGTTGTCTTGGTCTCCATGCCACTGGATCCCGGCCTTTCTATGCCAAGGACTGTGTGGAGGCTGCCTGTGTACCAGCCTCCCCACATTAAAAGATTCCACGCGCAGGCGTCCTCCCATAAGGGAATCAGACTGTTTAACACCCCGGACAAAGTCCTGTGGCAATCAGAAGTGGTGACGGGGGCAGGACCACGAGGTCTGGCAGCTCCTAGCTACAACCTGACACACAGGTGGTGGGTGTCTGATTCAGTCGTTAAGCTCTTGGGCTGAGGCAGAAAGAGCTTTTCGGCAGCTGCACCCATGACTGATCAGCCCTATTTAGGATCCACTCTGCTCACCCCAGTAGGGGAAGGGGCTGGAAAAGGTGCCCTAAAGATAGCCTGCCTCGAAAACTCCTGCCTGGGCTACCGCACCCAGAGGGATCACCACTAAGCAGTCAGAAACATAAACGGAAGCAAACTTACATTGGAACCTGGAACGTGTGGACCCTCATGGACAATAAACACAGTGTTCGACCCGAACGGCAAACTGCCATCATTGCCAGGGAGCTAAGGAGATTCTGGATCGATATCGCAGCACTCTCCGAAACCCGACTGGCTGATGAAGGGCAGCTGAAGGAGGACAAAGACAGATACACTTTCTTCTGGAAAGGAAAACCTGCTGATGAGCCAAGGATCCACGGCGTGGGTTTTGCTATTAAGAACAGCCTCATCAACCACCTCTCTGAACTCCCTGTGGGCATCAAAGAACGCCTAATGTCCATACGCCTGATGCTTTCAGGCAGCCAAAAGACCACTGTTGTTAATGCCTACGCTCCAACACTTGATGCACAGGATGAAGTGAAGGAGGCCTTCTATGCAGACCTGGACAACATCTTAACCAAAGTCCCCAAGGAGGACAAGCTAATCCTGCTTGGCGATTTCAATGCCAGGGTGGGACGAAACCACAATCTATGGAGAGGCACAATAGGGAAGGAAGGAGTTGGCAACACAAAGCTGAGTTATTTGTTAGCAAGCTAATGAAGTTAATTTTCTTGTTTCTACCCGAGTTATCTGTTAGCAAGCTAAGGAAGCTAACTTTCTTGCTTCTACCCGAGTTATTTGTTAGCAAGCTAACGAAGTTAACTTTCTTGTTTCTACCTGAGTTATTTGTTAGCAAGCTAAGGAAGCTAACTTTCTTGTTTCTACCTGAGTTATTTGTTAGCAAGCTAACGAAGCTAACTTTCTTGTTTCTACCTGAATTATTTGTTAGCAAGCTAACGAATCTAACTTTCTTGTTTCTACCTGTTATTTGTTAGCAAGCTAACGAAGCTAACTTTCTTGTTTCTACCTGTTATTTGTTAGCAAGCTAACGAAGCTAACTTTCTTGTTTCTAGCTGTTATTTGTTAGCAAGCTAATGAAGCTAACTGTCTTGTTTCTAGCTGTTATTTGTTAGCAAGCTAACGAAGTTAACTTTCTTGATTCTACCTGAGTTTTTTGTTAGCAAGCTAACGAAGCTAACTTGTCGACACTGTTGTCACTTTCCGTGGGTTCGGTTAACAAAATGCTCCAAACATTCGCGGTTGAGCGCGGCCATGTTGAAATAGACAATGACGTCAGAACTCGGCCAGTTCGTATTGCATCTAGAATTCCAATGTACCCAACTTGATTATCCCACTTTGTAGGGTGTTCATGTGGTCTTCCAAGTGGGAAGCTCGTATATCCGATAAACCCGACACCACTTGAAAGCACCTTCATTCATTCACACATTCTCAGTTGTGATGAAGGACAACTTGTCAACAGTACTCTCTGTATTTGTACTTCAGTAGGACAACTTGTCAACAGTACTCTCTGTATTTGTACTTCAGTAGGACAACTTGTCAACAGTACTCTCTGTATTTGTACTTCAGTAGGACAACTTGTCAACAGTACTCTCTGTATTTGTACCTCAGCAGGACAACTTGTCAACAGTACTCTCTGTATTTGTACTTCAGTAGGACAACTTGTCAACAGTACTCTCTGTATTTGTACTTCAGTAGGACAACTTGTCAACAGTACTCAATTTGTACTTCAGTAGGACAACTTGTCAACAGTACTCTCTGTATTTGTACTTCAGTAGGACAACTTGTTAACAGTACTCTCTGTATTTGTACTTCAGTAGGACAACTTGTCAACAGTACTCTGTATTTGTACTTCAGTAGGACAACTTGTCAACAGTACTCTCTGTATTTGTACTTCAGTAGGACAACTTGTCAACAGTACTCTCTGTATTTGTACTTCAGTAGGACAACTTGTCAACAGTACTCTGTATTTGTACTTCAGTAGGACAACTTGTCAACAGTACTCTCTGTATTTGTACCTCAGCAGGACAACTTGTCAACAGTACTCTCTGTATTTGTACTTCAGTAGGACAACTTGTCAACAGTACTCTCTGTATTTGTACTTCAGTAGGACAACTTGTCAACAGTACTCAATTTGTACTTCAGTAGGACAACTTGTCAACAGTACTCTCTGTATTTGTACTTCAGCAGGACAACTTGTTAACAGTACTCTCTGTATTTGTACTTCAGCAGGACAACTTGTCAACAGTACTCTGTATTTGTACTTCAGTAGGACAACTTGTTAACAGTATGCTTTGTATTTGTACTTCAGTACTTACTTTGGGTAATTGGTGCAGTACTGCGTGTAAATCTCAAAGTACTCACTCTGAAATGAGAAGAAATGAAAGCTCATTATAATTTATTTCAAACTTACCACAGCCAACCAGATGCTGCCTGGCTTTTACCATTTCTATTGTTCTACATCTGACTAAAGACAACACTCTTCTACTGTTGGTTACTGGGACTGCCTTGCTTAAGGGCTTATGACTGCCTTGCTTAAGGGCAGATGATGAAGGTGGACACTTTGGGATCTGAACCAACGACCTTCCAGTTGTATTGATCTCACCTTCATGACAAAACAGCGAGCGACGGCCACCGGGTCATTGTCACACCGATCCAGAGTCTGCAGCAACTCACTGGGACATAATACACACACACACACACACACACACACACACACACACACACACACACACACACACACACACAGGATGGGCTGCTGTAGCCGGTGAACACAGCTCAAATGAAAGCAGCTCATGCTGTTAACACAACGCGACAGTGTGTCAGCAGACAGAGACGAGGACTCATCTGTGTGTCTGAAGTCAGACTGGACACTTGGTCTGACACCAGGAGAGCTGGACATCCTCCTCTGATGTTCTACACACATCATGATCACTTGGTCTGACACCAGGAGAGCTGGACATCCTCCTCTGATGTTCTACACACATCATGATCACTTGGTCTGACACCAGGAGAGCTGGACATCCTCCTCTGATGTTCTACACACATCATGATCACTTGGTCTGACACCAGGAGAGCTGGACAACCTCCTCTGATGTTCTACACACATCATGATCACTTGGTCTGACACCAGGAGAGCTGGACAACCTCCTCTGATGTTCTACACACATCATGATCACTTGGTCTGACACCAGGAGAGCTGGACAACCTCCTCTGATGTTCTACACACATCATGATCACTTGGTCTGACACCAGGAGAGCTGGACAACCTCCTCTGATGTTCTACACACATCATGATCACTTGGTCTGACACCAGGAGAGCTGGACAACCTCCTCTGATGTTCTACACACATCATGATCACTTGGTCTGACACCAGGAGAGCTGGACATCCTCCTCTGATGTTCTACACACATCATGATCACTTGGTCTGACACCAGGAGAGCTGGACAACCTCCTCTGATGTTCTACACACATCATGATCACTTGGTCTGACACCAGGAGAGCTGGACATCCTCCTCTGATGTTCTACACACATCATGATCACTTGGTCTGACACCAGGAGAGCTGGACAACCTCCTCTGATGTTCTACACACATCATGATCACTTGGTCTGACACCAGGAGAGCTGGACATCCTCCTCTGATGTTCTACACACATCATGATCACTTGGTCTGACACCAGGAGAGCTGGACAACCTCCTCTGATGTTCTACACACATCATGATCACTTGGTCTGACACCAGGAGAGCTGGACATCCTCCTCTGATGTTCTACACACATCATGATCACTTGGTCTGACACCAGGAGAGCTGGACATCCTCCTCTGA
>NC_079225.1:48712588-48750964 GCF_029633865.1 Lampris incognitus
GAGTCAAGTCTGCTGGTGCTTGAGAGCATCTGTCACAAACATCAGAGAGGTTTGGGTAAATTTTTGATAATTTTGCTTTGCTAAAATGGATTCTATGAAGGACTTTGAATGGAATGAGACTAAGCCTCGCACAAGAGGAGGATGAGTGTATTGCACGTACTGCAGTGTCCCACAAATCATTGGACAGAGTGATACCTAGTTCAGTCTCCCAGCTTGTCTTGATCTTATGCAGAGCAGGGGGAGTCGTTGCTGATAAAAGATTGCATATAAAAGAAATATGGCCTTTTAACGAGTCAGTAATTGCAAGAAGATGGTCAATGCCCGAGGTTGGCGGAGCCTCCGGAAATGCTGGGGTGCTGGATTTGGCAAAGTTGCGAATTGAAAATACCTAACCAGATCAGAATGTTCAAGATTGAATGTGGACAGCTAGCCAACAGGCCATCACCATAAAGATCACCCAGGCAGGATAGGCCTTGTCTGCGCCAGACGGCAAATCTCGAATCAATCTTGGCTGATTGAAAGAGTTGATTGTTGCAGACAGGTGTAGCTAGGGGCAGAGAAGTCCAGCTGAACTGTTGCCTAATTTGTTGCCAGATTTTCAAGGTGGTAATTACTATGGGGTTAGAGGAGTGCTGTTTAGGCTTAAATGGAAGACTGCTACACACCAATGCTTTTAGGGATGAAGAATGACAAGCGTTATCCAAAGGAATTGAATCAAGTGCAACTGGACTTGGTATATATCCGTGAAGACATTTCGCCTCTCATCCCAGAGGCTTCATCAGTTCGTGCCTTTCTGACTAGACCAAGCTAGTCTGACTGGCTGCTGATGAAACTCAGATATTTATCCTCTTTGGAGTCGTTATCAGAGCTAACGATGTCCATGGCTCTTTTGTGTTCCGATGTTAAGCCACGCCCGTCGTTATCAGAGGTATTGATGTGCGTGGCTCTTTGTGATGCGATGTTAAGCAGCGACGGTCGTTGGGGGTGTTAGTTTCCACTTCATTGTTCAGTGGTCATGAGAGTGGTTGGAGCCGTTAGTGAGCGACTGTTGTTCTTGGAGGCTAGGCTTCTTGAGTCTCCTGGGTAGAGATGAGAGGACGGCATTGTAAGTGGGAGATAGGTGGTGTCGCAGACCTCCTCCTCTGTTGAGGGAGGGTTTTTCCAGTTTCACATAGATGGCTTCCTTCACCCCTCTTTCAAACCATCTATCTTCTCTGTCCAAAATGTGTACGTTGCTGTCCTGGAAGGAGTGTGTCTTCTCCTTTAGGTGTAGATAGACTGCTGAGTCTTGTCCTGAGGAGTGTGGCCTTCTATGTTGGGCCATCCGTTTGTGTAGTGGTTGTTTGGTTTCTCCTATGTATAGGTCAGTGCAATCCTCATTGCATTGTACAGCATACACCAGATTGCTCTTTTGGGTGTGTGGTACACGGTCTTTGGGATGAACCAGTCTTTGTCGGAGTGTGTTGCTGGGTTTGAAGTATACCGGGATGCGGTGTTTGTTGAAAATTCTCCTGAGTTTCTCAGAGACCCCAGAAACATACGGGATGACTGTGCTATTCCTTCTGTTCCTTTTCTCCTCGTCGCTCACCTGGTTGGTCTTTCTGGAACGTGTTGCAGTTTTCACAAAGGTCCAACTGGGGTAGCCACAGGTTTTTAAAGCTCCCTTCAGGTGTTTGTGTTCTTCCCATTGGTCCCCCGTTAATTTAGTAATATTGAGCCGATTAAAGAAATTTAACATGTCAGCATCATCAGGTGAGTCAGATTTGTATAGATCAGAATAATAGGCTCTGAAAGACTCATTAATTTCAGAGGGGTTAGATGTCAGTGAACCTGAGTTATTGGTTATTTGAGAAATTTGCTGTGAGGCCATCCTCCCCTTCAACTGATGTGCGAGAAGGCGCCCTGCCTTATTCTTGTGTTTGTACAATGTTCCCCGAGCTTTAAGCATCATCTTCTCTGCATCCTTTGTGGACAAAAGATTGGATTCAGTTTGGAGAGCAAGTCTCTCCTTTACAGTTCAGCAGATGGTGAAATGGAACATCGGCGGTCTAGATCAGCTATTGCCTCTGTAAGCTCATGAATTAGCTACTTCTGCGGTAGCTATTGTTAGCTTAGGCTCTGGAGGTATGGTAGGGCCCGTGACCGTAGTTTTTCCTCTCTGGGCGCTGGTCTCTGTGCGTCTGCTTCACTCTGTCGGCATACCGGAAGTCCACATCATCAGTCTTATTGCTTCAATGCAATCTGACGATGTTAGATAATTTCTTGGTAATACTGTATTTTAGGGGGTCGGAAATTACCTAGTAATTTCCTAGTAATAAGGTGGTAGTTTTTACAGATAATTTTACAGCTAACCCTAACCCTAACCCAAATTACAAGGTAATGTCAACCTTATCTCTAAATTACGTGATAATTACCACCTTATTACTAGGAAATTACTAGGTAATTTCCGACCCCCTCTGACCCACTAAAATAAAGTGTAACCAATGTCTTTTATATTCACAAATTATAAAGTGTGAACAGTTTGCTGCTTGTCACACAGCATTTCTAAAAGTGATGCACAGTTTAAGAACGGCAGTTGTTTATTGTAAAATGTAGTGACATCCTGCAGTTGAAAGAACCTGTTCACGGGAGAATCCCTCGGTGATCATATATATTGCTCTACTGGTTTCAAAAGTGCACGTGAAGAAATCTAATTTCTTTTCATTATTGGGTGTAACAGACGTATAGTTCCTAACCAGATTAATGCATTTCACGATTGAGGACCTGCAGAGGGCGCTGTGATCTACATTATGAGGTTCAGAGGCCCGTGTGACATCTGGCCTGTAGTCTTCTGAGTCAACTCAGAAACAAAAGAATGTATGAAGTACAAAAGAATTTTTGAAGTAGAAAAGAATATGTGAAGTATAAAAAAATATATGAAGTATAAAAGAATATGTGAAGTATAAAAGAATGTATGAAGTATAAAATAATGCATGAAGTATAAAAGAATGTATGAAGTATAAAAGAATATATGAAGTATACAAGAATGTATGAAGTATAAAGGTATATGAAGTAAAAAAGAATGTATGAAGTATAAAAGAACGTATGAAGTATAAAAGAATATATGAAGTATAAAAGAATGTATGAAGTATAAAGGTATATGAAGTATAAAAGAATATATGAAGTATAAAGGTATATGAAGTATAAAGAATATATGAAGTAAAAAATAATGTATGTAGTATACAAGAACGTATGAAGTATAAAGGTATATGAAGTAAAAAAGAATGTATGAAGTATAAAAGAATGTATGAAGTATGAAAGAATATATGGAGTATGAAAGAATATATGAAGTAAAAAAGAATGTATGAAATACAAAAGAATGTATGAAGTATCAAAGAATGTATGAAGTATAAAAGAATGTATCAAGTATACAAGAATGTATGACGGATAAAAGAATATGTGAAATATAAAAGAATATGTGAAGTATAAAAGAATGTACGAAGTAAAAAGAATGTATGAAGTATGAAAGAATATATGAAGTATACAAGAATGTATGAAGTATAAAGGTATTTGAAGTAAAAAAGAATGTATGAAGTATAAAAGAATATATGAAGTATAAAAGAATGTATGAAGTATAAAGGTATATGAAGTATAAAAGAATATATGAAGTATAAAAGAACGTATGAAGTATAAAGGTATATGAAGTATAAAGAATATATGAAGTAAAAAATAATGTATGTAGTATACAAGAACGTATGAAGTATAAAGGTATATGAAGTAAAAAAGAATGTATGAAGTATAAAAGAATGTATGAAGTATGAAAGAATATATGGAGTATGAAAGAATATATGAAGTAAAAAAGAATGTATGAAATACAAAAGAATGTATGAAGTATCAAAGAATGTATGAAGTATAAAAGAATGTATCAAGTATACAAGAATGTATGACGGATAAAAGAATATGTGAAATATAAAAGAATATGTGAAGTATAAAAGAATGTACGAAGTAAAAAGAATGTATGAAGTATGAAAGAATATATGAAGTATACAAGAATGTATGAAGTATAAAGGTATTTGAAGTAAAAAAGAATGTATGAAGTATAAAAGAATGTATGAAGTATAAAGGAATGTATGAAATATAAAAGAACATGTAAAGTATAAAAGAATGTATGAAGTATAAAGGAATGTATGAAATATAAAAGAACATGTGAAGTATAAAAGAATGTATGAAGTATAAAAGAATATATGAAGTATACAAGCATGTATGAAGTATAAAGGTATAGGAAGTAAAAAAGAATGTATGAACTACTTCATACATTCTTGTATACTTCAGACATTCTTGTATACTTCTGCATGTGGATTGGGATGGGAGCGGATGTGAACTTGGACATGAGTCTGCATGTACATGTGGGTCGGGATGGGAGCGGATGTGAACTTGGACATGAGTCTGCACGTACATGTGGATTGGGACGGCAGTGGATGTGAACTTGGACATGAGTCTGCATGTACATATGGATTGGGATGGGAGCGGATGTGAACTTGTTTCTGTTTGAAGTGATGAAGTACGCCAGTAAAACAGTCCAGAAATGATCCGGCTCTCGTTTGACCTCCAAACCCGCTGGCTCCCAGACACCCTGATTCCTGAAGACTTGGGTTCAGGACCGCATCACGAAGATATTTAGAGCCTCGGGACCTTCTGAGCAGCCAAATCGTGGAGACATGAAAATATTTCTCAGCTGTTGACCTTCAACAAACCAGCCACACACACCAAGACTGGACCATCCAGTAAAACTGCTTCTTAATCCCCTGATGCTAAAGAAGTACGGGGGCTCGCCGGCACCACAGAGCCCATGTAGCCTACGTCTACGTGTTTCTGTGTGGATGTTGGCTTGTTGGACAGGAATAGTCTGAATGGAGCTGAAGGAGATCCAGCTTCATGTGGAGTCAGGACCTGCTGTTACATAACCCACTAATCCTCCACCATAGGACGTCTTAACAGGTTAATTATAGTCACACACATGCAGTAACACTACAGCCTGTACAGGCAGTAACACTACAGCCTGTACAGGCAGTAACACTACAGCCTGTACAGGCAGTAACACTACAGCCTGTACAGACAGTAACACTACAGCCTGTACAGGCAGTAATACTACCTGTGTCTGTGTTTACTGATGAAGTCAAGGTGAATCAGGTTTATTTGACACGTGAGTTTTCATTAACCAGCAGTTTGACTCCATATGCTGTTTACTGCAATTCAATACTCATGAACAGAACACAAAGTATGTAATGTCTGAATGTATGTAATGATAATCTACTACTACTACTACTACTACTACTACTACTACTACTAATTTCGGCCGCTCCTGTTAGGGGTCGCCACAGCAGCTCATCATTATTAATCATTATTATTAGCGGATCATATATTATTAATGATAATATAGAGGTAATATAAATATCTACACAGCAGCCACATGCAGGACTGACAGCAGACTAGCTGAGGTGCAGGACTGACAGCAGACTAGCCACATGCAGCACTGACAGCAGACTAGCTGAGGTGCAGGACTGACAGCAGACTAGCCACATGCAGGACTGACAGCAGACTAGCTGAGGTGCAAGACTGACAGCAGACTAGCCACATGCAGCACTGACAGCAGACTAGCTGAGGTGCAGGACTGACAGCAGACTAGCCACATGCAGGACTGACAGCAGACTAGCCACATGCAGGACTGACAGCAGACTAGCCACATGCAGGACTGACAGCAGACTAGCCACATGCAGCACTGACAGCAGACTAGCCACATGCAGGACTGACAGCAGACTAGCCACATGCAGCACTGACAGCAGACTAGCCACATGCAGTATTGACAGCAGACTAGCCACATGCAGGACTGACAGCAGACTAGCCACATGCAGGACTGACAGCAGACTAGCCACATGCAGCACTGACAGCAGACTAGCCACATGCAGGACTGACAGCAGACTAGCCACATGCAGGACTGACAGCAGACTAGCCACATGCAGCACTGACAGCAGACTAGCCACATGCAGCACTGACAGCAGACTAGCCACATGCAGTACTGACAGCAGACTAGCTGAGGTGCAGGACTGACAGCAGACTAGCCACATGCAGTACTGACAGCAGACTAGCCACATGCAGCACTGACAGCAGACTAGCCACATGCAGGACTGACAGCAGACTAGCCACATGCAGGACTGACAGCAGACTAGCCACATGCAGTACTGACAGCAGACTAGCCACATGCAGGACTGACAGCAGACTAGCCACATGCAGGACTGACAGCAGACTAGCCACATGCAGTACTGACAGCAACTAGCCACATGCAGGACTGACAGCAGACTAGCCACATGCAGGACTGACAGCAGACTAGCCACATGCAGTACTGACAGCAGACTAGCCACATGCAGGACTGACAGCAGACTAGCCACATGCAGGACTGACAGCAGACTAGCCACATGCAGTACTGACAGCAACTAGCCACATGCAGTACTGACAGCAGACTAGCCACATGCAGTACTGACAGCAGACTAGCCACATGCAGTACTGACAGCAGACTAGCCACATGCAGGACTGACAGCAGACTAGCCACATGCAGCACTGACAGCAGACTAGCCACATGCAGCACTGACAGCAGACTAGCCACATGCAGTACTGACAGCAACTAGCCACATGCAGTACTGACAGCAGACTACCCACATGCAGTACTGACAGCAGACTAGCCACATGCAGTACTGACAGCAGACTAGCCACATGCAGGACTGACAGCAGACTAGCCACATGCAGTACTGACAGCAGACTAGCCACATGCAGTACTGACAGCAGACTAGCTGAGGTGCAGCACTGACAGCAGACTAGCCACATGCAGGACTGACAGCAGACTAGCCACATGCAGGACTGACAGCAGACTAGCTGAGGTGCAGTACTGACAGCAGACTAGCTGAGGTGCAGCACTGAACTGCTGAGCTCAGTAACAGGATTAGAACTTTGGGTGATTGATGGCTTCCATCACAGCTCCTCTGGTTACTGTGACGACCAGGATTCAGCCCAGCATGTTTCCTTACAACTAGAGAGAACTGAGGGTTGCCATAGCAACAGCCCAAACAATCACAGAAGAGACCAGATGATAGTTACATTCAAACACAGCTTGACCTTTTCCCTTCATCCCAGACACATGACGCTGCTTTGACCTTTGAACTGTGACTTTTTTCTTCTTTAGGTCAGGTCAAAGGGAGAATGGATGGGGCTACAAGGTGAGAGCCTTACTTAGAATGAACAGAGGTCAAAGTTCAACAGTTTATTGGACTGTGACTGAAGATACTTCCATTTTTATGATGTTGGCTGTAATCTACTGTGTGCAGGCTGTCCCATCCCAGACAGTCATCCTAACATGTTTTCTGTCCTTCATCCTGAATGAAGAGTGATGTGGTGCAGATGATGACTCCCCATGCACGAGACTTCGAGAAGGCCAGGGTTCCTTCTTTATCTAATCTAATTAATTATTATTATTTGAACTTAAAAAAACAAATCAAGTGAATAAGTTTGTGTGTATGGTGTTGATCTTTTCTACACTCCCACAATCTTCTTCCACTGAACTGAAACAGGAATGATCTGGAGTCCTACTTATGAACATCTGAACCTTACAACCCAAGAAAGGTTTATTGGGTTGTGAATCTGTTGTAACCTCAACTGACTACTGAGAATCAGTTTGCCCTCTGACCACAGCAGGTGTGTCTCAGTGGGAGGGGCCTATCACACAATGACCAATCAGCATTAACTAAAGCCAGACATACCTCTACGATCATGCGCAGGTCTCTGACATAGGTGCGCTCTGTCTCGATGATCTCCATGATGACGCGGTCCAGGTAGGTCAGCTGGGGGTTGGGCGCCATCTTTTTGGTTTTGGCTTTGAATGGTGATGCGTGCACTTGCTGGCTATGACCGGCGGCGTTGTTGTTGTTCTGTTGGAGGAAATGCCCGCTGCCAAGGTGACGTCCCTCCATGGCTGGGTCCTCCATGTCCGGGTGTGTCTGAGTCTGCTTGCCAGTGTCACCTGGTGGACTCACATCCGAGCCAATGCTCTCTGTGGTGGGGCCAGAGTTAGAGGGCAGGACTTGGCAGTCGTCACGTGAGGATGCGGAGCCCGAGGAAAGTGTGGAGATCAGGCTGATGGGGCGCTGGCCGGACGATGGAAGGTCCGAACCGTCAGAGGGCGTGGCCGACGGAGCAAACTCATTACTGCTGATGGAGGCGGTGGACAGCCGAGGGGATTCTAAGAAAAGAGGAAGGAGAGAAGGTGTGACTGACAGGTTTGAATGACAGCTCTGATCAGGATGACATCATTTTCTTGAAAAAATGTGAGCACAGCAAACTGTAGAATTTTGATGATTCTCTTATTCAGCACACGTCAGAATGAACCAGACAAAATAAATCAAACAGCATGAATCCGACTGAATCATGGCTCAGCAGACAGAAAGCCAGACAGCAGCAGTTTGTCTGACAAAGTGACAATCTGTCTCACTGAAGAGTGACAAGACAGATCTTCAGAGATCTGGGTCTCTCTGCACAAGTCTCTAAGTACGAGTCTTTCTAGTCAAGTCAAGTCAAATTTATTTATTGAGCACATTTAAAAACAACGCAAGTTGACCAAAGCGCTGTACAGACCAGAGCAGCTTAAACACAAACACAACAAACACCAACATAGATAACAAGGCATATAGCTCGCAAGCAAGTCAAAGGCAAAGTATCTCTATTGTTTGTCCCTTGCAGGGACATTAGTTTGCAGCCAGTATAAAAACGCTCACACAAAGACAAAACATACAAACACCAAGGCCGAATTGACAAAAGGACATAGTGGGCAAAGAGAACCAAAGTAGATGAAATACAAAATATGAAATATAAAATATATAAAATATATACAGACCAAGGAAACAAATGGTGTGCAGACACAGGATGAACACTGTCTACCGTTTAACAGCTGGATGGCAGTGTGGACAAAGGAAGCCCTGTATCTCTTAGTCCTAATACTGGGCCATTAGGACTGGATGCAACATTTGCATGTATATCCCGTTAAGAATGGGTGAGACGTTTGCGGACTACTCCCTTTAGAGCCGGATGTGATGTGAACGAGTTTTAGATGATGTCACTGTTTTCAAGACACGTGACTGATGAAATGCATCGTGATTCACAGAAATACACATAGGGAAGACGAGATGCATCATGAGCTGCATTTTTTTCCCAGCATTCTCAGCCCATCTTAGCCTCTGTGGACAGCAAAAACAGTTTCTGAAGTTGCGCTTCAGACAGTGATAATGACCGATGGCCTGAGCGAGGGGAGCCACATTGATGTTGAGTACAGCAGTTACTTTGAGGATGAAACCAACAATGAATTAGAAGATTCACATCCAGATTATGATGTGACTGCTGACCCGCTAGCCAAGGCTCAGCGGGTGAGAGACATGGCTCTCAGCCATGCCGGGTTTTGCTGCAGTAACGTGAACGCTGGTACCATCAGTCAAACATCAAAATGACATTTAGTTGCGTAGGCTAAGCTGCTGACAAACTTGATTGTAGGTTTATTTCTGAAACAGTGTGGCAGTTCTAGCGAATGGACAAACAACAGACCTATCATTCTCTTCTCAAAATTCTCTGGCAACTTTGCTTACAGCAGCTTATAACGCTGTCCACTGCTAAATTAGGTTACCCACACAATAGCTATGCTATGTTTATCAGTGCAAGGCTGCTAATGTTAATGAGCGTTCAAACTACAGCGTTTAACTTATTCTGCCTAAATGAAGCAATGATAAATATATCTGCGACTCGCGTGTCTGCAGTTACAGTCGGTGCACTGGAAGTTATTAAAGCAGAGGGGAACGCGAGCTGACAAAGTATCTAACATAGCTTGGTAGCCAAACAAAGTGATCTAGCTACACATAAATAGTCAGCAAATGACTGATACTAAACAGTTTATTTAGTTATTTATTTGTTTATTTTTAATCTATTGGTCAGCATGTACTGATACTGAACATACAGTACTGATACTTCTGGATCGCCACCTTGCCGTGGTGGAGAAGCTTGCGTGTACCAATGATCCCAAGAGCTATGCTGTCCGGAGCTTGGCTCCTGGTAGGGTCACCCAAGGCGGAACAATGGCATGCTTACAACAAAAAACTAAAAGTTGTACATGCTTTTATCTATGGTGGCATGGTGGCACAGTGGTTAGCGCGGTCACCTCACAGCAAGAAGGTCCTGGGTTCGAGCCCCAGGGTAGTCCAACCTTGGGGGTTGTCCCAGGTCCTCCTCTGTGTGGAGTTTGCATGTTCTCCCCGTGTCTGTGTGGGTTTCCTCCGGGGGCTCCGGTTTCCTCCCACAGTCCAAAGACATGTAGGTCAGGTGACTCAGCCATATTAAATTGTCCCTAGGTATGAATGTGTGTGTGTGTGTGTGTGGGGGGGGGTAGGCTCCAGCATCCCAATGACCCTGAGAGCAGGGTGAGTGGTTTGGATGCTTTCATCTATTCTCAGCTTGACTATTGTATTGCACTTTATTCTGGTATCAGCAAGGGCTACCTCCACCATCTGCAGTTGGTACAAAACGCCGCCGCTCAGCTCATTACCGGGACAAGGAGGCATGACCATATCACTTCTGTGTTTGCCTCCCTACATTCGCTCCCTGTTATATCTTGAATTGATTTTAAAATTTTATAGCTCACTTTTAAGGCTTTCACCAACCCTGATCCTGGAGAGCGACCATCCTGCCGGTTTTCACGCCAACCCTAATTTAACACACCTGATTCTACCGATTACCTACTTAACAAGACCTTGATTAATTGAATCAGGTGTGTTACCTCGGTCTCGAGGCACCGCCCTGTCTCCAGCCAGCCCTTCACCAGTGCCAGGTTCATGTCTGCCTCCTGTTGGTGCCTCAGTTCCTGCGTGGTCAACGGGAACCACCTCTCCTCGTTGCTGGCAGTCTGAACAGCCGCCACCGTCAGCGTCATCTGGCCCCATTCCTCTTGCCCCTGGCAGTAACGGCACTCTAATACCGCACAGGGGTGCCGGGACAGTGTGTTGGCATTGCCATGATGTCACCCTGTCCAATGCTGGATTTCAAAGCCATACCCTTGAAGGGCTTCCAGCCGTCAGGCTACCTGGCCTCAAGATGCTTAAAGTTCAGGAGCCAGGTAAGTGAGGCGTGGTCAGTGTGGATGAGGAAGTGGCTGCTGTGCAAATAAGGCCAGAAGTGTTGTACTCCCAGGACCACTGCCAGCAGCTCACGTTGGGTGATGCAGTAGTTATCGTCCGCCCGACTCAGGGCGCGACTGAAGTAGGCCCCGGCACATACCTCATCTCCTCCCCTGCTGGAACAACAGCCACCTCAGCTGGGTCAGTGGCTACGCCACATGCACTGACTACGTGGCTCAGGAACTTTGTCTCACTTGTCAGCAGGTGACACTTTACAGGATTCAGCTGCAGCCTGGCCCAATGGATGGCGTTGAGGACCTCACGCAGGTTCGACAGAGCTCCGTCGAAGTTGGTGGCGTGTACCAGCAGGTCGTCGAGGTACATGACGCAAAGGCTCAGGGGTACGTCAAAGAGCACCCTCTCCATCAGCCGCTCAAACGTAGCTAGTGCGTTGCAGAGCCCGAACGCCATGACGCAGAACTGCCACAAACCCTGCTCGATGGTGAAGGCGGTCTGCGGTCTCGCATAGGGGTCCACCTGCCAGTAGCTGCTGTGCAGGTCAAGGCAGCTGAACCAGCTGAACCCAGCAATGTGGTCGAGGGTATCATCAATTCCAGGGAGAGGGTAAGAGTCTTTTTTGTGACGGCGTCAAGGTGTCGATAGTCCACACAGAACCGCCAGCCGCCATCTTTCGTCCTCACCAAGAGGCCGAGGCTGCCCATGGACTGTTGGAGGGCTCAATCACCCCGGCAGCAACCATCTCGTGGATTTTGTCCAGCGACACCTGCCGCTTAGTGAGGGCCAGCCAATGGGGGCACAGACAGATGGGTTGAGCAGGATCAGTCTCGATGGCATACTGGACTAGCCCAGTCTGTCTGCAGTTTCTAGCAGCGATGATGTCTGCGTAGTCACCAAGGAGGCATTTTAACAGGTGATGCTACTGTGGCTCAAGGCTGTCGCTGCTGCGCTGCCATAAGTCGCATATTGCCTTGGTCGTCTCAGCAGAGGGCAGGATGGCAGGCTCAGTGGTCAGGGCTAAGGTAGGTTGGGGTGGTGCAGGGCCACTGGTGGTGGGTATGCTGGCTTGAATGGTGGTCTGGGCTGCTGGGGCAGAGAGGCAAAGGGGCTCTGTGCCTGGTGGGCGGTAGCTGCTTGGCAACTGGCCCATTGGTCTTTGGACCTGTTCGTCCCCTGACCAGACTGGAGTGCCACGCTCTTCGTGCCTAGGGCGATGGTTAACCCTAACACACTAACACGGGCTCGCCAGCAGGTCCAGGCTGATGATGCACGGAAGTTGGTGAGCCAGAAGTTGTGCATGAGCTCCTGGTCTCCAGCCCAGACTCGCAATGAATTCTTCTCTCTCATGCCAGCCTTTTCTCCTGTCACCGTCATCACAATGATTTCTCACCTGAGGTCACAACTGGCAACGTCCGTCTAAGTCATGGTTCTAAGGTCAGTCAGCCAGTAAACACGTCTACTTAGTCTGAGTCAAACCCCCAAACAAACAACACATCCCAACATGAGCAGAACATTTGAACAAAAAGAAAACATAAGTCATAACAATTCCCACCCCCATAATTCAATTCAATTCAATGTATTGTCATTAAAAGCAATGTGCAGCCACATGTTAAAAATGAAATGAGGGCTGTGGCTTCACCAAACAGTGCAAGACAGACACAGACAAACACAGCAAACACAGTATAAGATATACACACATGAAGACCAAAAGCTAAAAATAAGTTAAAAAAGAGCAAGAGTACAAAATATTTAAAAATATCTACAGACAATCCGTGGGTGGCCAGGTTCAGGTGGGTAACAGCTTGTAGAAAGAAGCTGTTTTTGAGCCTGGTAGTGCGGGCTCTGAGGCTCCTGTAGCGCCTCCCAGAGCACAGGGGGGAGAACAGTCCATGGTTGGGGTGGGTGGGATCTCTGCTGATGCTCAGACCCCTTCCAAGGCAGTGTTTGTGATAAATGTCTTTTATAGCTGGGAGCTGGGTACCGGTGATATGCTGGGCTGCCTTGACGACCCGCTGCAGAGCTTTCTGGTCTACCGAGGTGCAGTTGCCGTACCACACTGAGATGCAGATGGTCAGGATGCTCTCTATGGTGCAGTGGTAGAAGTTGGTGAGAATTTTGGGAGATAGCTGGGCGCTCCTCAGCCTCCTCAGGAAATACAGGCATTGTTAGGCCTTTTTCACAAGGGCCTGGGTGTTTAATGTCCAGGAAAGTTCCTCGCTGATGTAGACTCCAAGGAATTTAGAGCCGGAAACACACTCCACTTCCACCCTATTGATGTGTATGGGGGAGTGGCTGCAGCTTCTAGACCTCCTGAAGTTCACAATCAGCTCCTTCGTCTTCTGCACATTGGGGACAAGATTGTTGGTAGTACACCATGATGTGAGGTGCTGAATCTTGTCCCTGTAGGCTCTCTCATCATTGTTGGTGATACGGCCAAAGACTGTGGTGTCATCTGCAAACTTAACTATAACATTTGAAGGGTGAGTTGGCAGGTAGTCGTGGGTAAAGAGGGAGAAAAGGAGGGGGCTCAGAACACAGCCTTGAGGGGCACCTGCTGAGGGTCAGGGTGGAGGAGGTGTAGTCACCTAACCTAACAGACTGAGGTCTGTTGGTCAGGACGTCCAGGGTCCAGTTACAGAGGGAGGGGTTGAGGCCAAGGGAGAGGAGTTTGGTGGTTAGTTTGGCAGGGATGATAGTGTTGAAGGCAGAGCTGTGATCTATAAACAGCATCCGGATGTACAGTGCATCCGGAAAGTATTCACACCCCTTCACTTTCCCCACATTTTTTTATGTTACAGCCTTATTTCAAAATGGATTAAATTCCTTTTTTTCCCGCATCAATCTACACACAATACCCCATAATGACAAAGCAAAAAAGGTTTTGTAGAAATTTTTGCAAATTTATTAAAAATAAAAAACTGAAATATTGCATGTACATAAGTATTCACACCCTTTGCTATGACACTCAAAATTGACCTCAGGTTCATCCTGTTTCCACTGATCATCCTTGAGATGTTTCTACATCTTGATGTGGGGGGGGATAATGTTTTTGATGTGAGCCAGGACCAGTCTCTCAAAGCACTTCATGGCAATGGGGGTGAGTGCTATGGGTCGGTAGTCATTCAGACATGTGGATGTTGGTTTCTTGGGGACAGGAATGATAGAGGTGGTCTTACAGCATGCCGGGACTATGGATTGGGACAATGAGAGGTTAAATATAGTTGTGAAGACCTCAGCCAGCTGGTCGGCACATTCCCGGAGGATCCGACCCGGTATGCCGTCCGGTCCGGCAGCGTTCCGTGTGTTCACTCTGCGCAGTGATTCTCTGACCTCTGCAATCGATAGAGTGAGCACCTGGTTTTCTGAGTGGCTGGGGATTTTTGTGGCTGGGTCAGTATTGTCTTTGTCGAAGCGGGCATAGAAATGATTTAGCTTGTCTGGCAGGGAGGCATCATGGACAGTGGGACCGCTATTGGAGCTTTTGTAGTCTGTGATAGACTGAATGCCTTGCCACATTCGCCGGGGATCGGAGTTATTGTGAAAGTGGTCCTCTATTTGTAGGGAATATTTGCACAGAACAAAGCGCGATACTGTGGCCATCCCTTTGGGTCGCTACAGTACTTAACGTGTATTACTGTGTGCTTAAATTACTATTACGTTAATGGACTCAATTCAGTTATGTCAACTCCTGAGTAGAACTGAATAGATGTTCAGATGGGTGAAATTTAACATCCACATCTGACGGAGTAAACACCAAATAAATTTAATTACCGGCCGACTCCCATATGAAACAGAAACAGGAAGTGAGGTCATGAAAACATTTAAAGACAAATGAGGAGGATGATGAAGAACTTTCCCATAGGGGGTCATCTGACACTTTGTTCTACTTTAACGTTGCACAAACTTCCCTCCATGGTTTACTGATGTATTCATAAGATGAACTTTATGGCTGAATAAAGTGATTAAAGACAGAATGCTAAACCGGTCCCGCTGTGTCTCTGGTCTGTCTAGTTTAATCTCATGTCAGAAGAGGACAAACTCCTCCTGACAGGTTTTGTTCTGCAGGTCTGGATGGACAGAACAGCTTAAATCTGCCTCAATGCCTTTAAACTGAACAGTGACTGAACCAACCGGTGCGATGGCATTTCAGGATGACACACTGAGCACCCTCACACACATACTAACACAGTGTCCTCGTCATGCAGTTTCTTTATGCTCATGTTTCTGTGCATTCTGACAGTAGGACGCTTTGTAGAAACGTGTCATAAAAATAGAAAAGGAAACTGTTATTTATGTTCATCAGAAACTTGAATGCAAAGTTAATGTTGAAATGGGGTCAGATGGAAGTGGACTCAGCCGGCGGTGTTTGTTTTAACCAGATGACATCATATTTTCCCACAATGTCATGCGCCCCATCGTATGAAGATCTACAATCCTCATGGGACCTCATCTTCTCCACTCAAATAACCACCGTCCAATCAGCCATTCACGTCCAGCGGGTCCGCCTCTCGGTAGACTCGCTCTACGTGTCCATATCAAGCTTCCAACCATCTGGAACAGGCAGATGATCAACATGACATGAGAACTGCCTGTTTCCCAACAACACAACGGCCTCCCTTTAAACCACCACACCAGAAACCTTCCGGGTCACACCCCAGAGCTCTGACAGTGGTGGACTGCCTCGTGGAACTGCATTAAGTGCATTAGTTTGATTGATTGGATTAACTGGGCTAATTGGATGTTTCTGGCAGGTTGATTGGCACGTGCTCAGACTGCAGAGTGATTGAGTCCTTAATCAGTTTGTCTTGTTTTAGAGACGTACCCACTAACCAGTGTTGGGAGGGTTTAAGGAACTATTGGACCAGCGCCGAGCTGGACAGTTCACCTGGAAAAAGGACAGAAACCGGATCATTCTGACAGAACATCACTCGATGTGACGCCAGCACACCACACACACCAGCATATACAAAGGGAGAGAATCCATCCGGGTGAGGAGGACAGCTTTACTTTTTCATTCATTCATTGCAGTTTTCTGTCTTTGTTTGAAATTCTCCATTTCTCTCCTGTCCAGGTCAGAGCTGTCGGCTGGAGTCTGACCTGGTTCCAGTTCTGTTACCTCATTTTGAATAAAAACACTTTCAAACAGAAACCAATCCCTGCACAGGATGGACTTGGACCAACACACACACACACACGCACGCACACACGCACGCATGCGCGCACACACACACACACACACACACACACACACACACGCACACACACAGCTGCTGATTGGATTCCTGCCAGCTACAAGTCACTGGCATTCAAAGACACAGGAAGGGGTTTTGTGTGTGTGTGTGTGTGTGTGTGTGTGTGTGTGTGTGTGTGTGTGTGTGTGTGTCGCTGTACAGTCACAGATGTCTGCACACACTTCCATACACAGACATGAACTCACACACAGTATAACGAAGCTGCTGAGACCAGACATGAGGAGATTCTGTGTCCAGAGGTCCTGAGCCCACAGGACCTGAGACCAGAGGACCTGAGCCCACAGGACCTGAGACCAGAGGACCTGAGGCCACAGGACCTGAGGCCAGAGGACCTGAGACCAGAGGACCTGAGGCCACAGGACCTGAGACCAGAGGACCTGAGGCCATCAGATAAAACACATCCGTCCACATCATTCTTAATTTGTTCAAAAATAAACTCAATGTTTTGATTTCCTCTGAAACGTCACTGACGTCTCTCACAAGTCACAGAACAGAGTCCAAAGCAGGTCAGAGCGACAGTGTGAAGAGTTGAGCAGGTTTTAATAAGTCATCACAGACAGAGGACGACTGACGCTTTGTAACAGTAACGTGACCTATGAGACTTCAATCAGCACAACACACTCATACACAAATCATAATAATTTTATTTGTAAAGCACTTTTGTAAAACAATGTTACAAAGTGCTTCACAAAAAAATAAAACCAGTCAAGGCAAAAATCACAGCAAGACCAAATAAGTAAGAATAAAAATAAAAACAGTAAAAATTAAAAACAAATATCCGACATTTGTAAAAGCTTTCATAAAAAAATGTTTTGAGATTTGAAAGAAGCTCGAGACTTGGTTTGTCTTACTTCAGCAGGAAGCGTTCCATGGTGTGGGGGCTCTACCAGCAATAGACCGGTCACCCTTTGTGACAAACCAAGACCTGGGAATAACCAGCAGGGCTCCATGTGCGGATCTTAATAGTCGAGGGGGCGTATACCAGGTCAATAAATCACAAAGGTATGAAGGAGCAATACCATTTAAAGCCTTAAAAGTGAGCAGTAACATTTTATAATCAATATGAAATATAACAGGGGGCCAGTGTAGGGACGCAAGCACAGGAGTAGTAGTAGTAGTAGTAGTAGTAGTAGTAGTAGTAGTATATTTGTTTATTTCGAACGTTAAATTTAAAAAAAAAAAGAAAACAAAAGAGAAAAAAAATCAAAACAAGCAAGCAATATCATCACCAAACATTTGTTTTAAATCTCGGCAGTTGGAAAAGGAGGAGGCAGAAGTTAAAACAAAACTTTTCTAGTCCTACCCCCTTTTTCTATTTTAGCATTTCAACAGTGAACTGTGTGATTTAAATGAAAACTCAGTCATCTACCACCAGTGACCATGACGTCTATCTAGTAAACCATACAAAGATCCTTCATTCAACACAACAAGAACAAAACAAGTGCAGAGCAACATCAAAACAACTCAAGAACAACTCACACAAGATGTCCCAGCTCCATCCCATATCTGTTCAACATATTATTTTTAAAGAGTCTCTTAAATTTGATTATTGATTCACATGTTTTCATTTCATCACTGCAGTTGTTCCATATCTTGACACCTTTGGTTGCGACACAATGATAGTTTGCATTTGTCCTTACTGGGTTTTGTTTAAACGTACATATTCCTCTCAGGTCATAATTACTTTCCCTCAACTGGAACAGCCCCTGGATACTGTTGGGTACTTTATGATTTAACACTTTGTACATGATTTGAGCGGTTTTGAAGTCCACCAGATCTTTGAATTTTAGTGTTTTTAGTTTGATAAAGAGTTGGTTTGTTGGTTCTCTGCAGTTGGTTCTGTTTACTATCCTTATGCCTCTTTTTTGAATAATGAAGATTGAATCGGTGTTGGTTTTATATGTGTTCCCCCACACTTCCACACAGTAGGTGATGTACGGAAGTATGAGGGAACAGTACAAGGTGTAAAGTGAAGCTTGATTTAGAAGATCTTTGACTTTGATTAGTATTGCAATTGATTTGGATACTTTGGCCTTGGTATAATTTATATGTGGTTTCCAACATAATTTATAGTCCACTATTACCCCAAGAAATTTAATTTCAGTAACTCTTTCTATTTCTACATTGTTAATCACGAGTTTCTTGATTGAGTTAATTTTACGGTTACCAAAGATTATACATTTTGTTTTACTTAAATGCAATGTTAGTTTGTTAGCATCAAACCATGTCTTTAACTTCATCAGGTCCTTTTCCACTATATCCAGGATTTGATCCAGATGATCCCCACAGCAAAATAAATTTGGGTCATCAGCAAATAAAACGGCTTTCAGAGATTCAGACACTTCACAAATATTGTTTATATACAGAATAAACAGTAATGGTCCCAACACTGAGCCCTGGGGGACCCCACATGTGACTTTCAGTAGGTGAGAGTTGAAGTTTTGTAATTCAACATATTGATATCTGTCTTTTAGATAGCGGGTTAACAAGGAGAGTGCGGTTCCCCTAATTCCATATGATTGTAGTTTTTTCAGTAATAATTCATGGTCTACGGTGTGAAATGCTTTTTTTTAGATCCAGAAATACCCCTATTGCACATTTTTTTGTTTTCTATTGCCATTGTTATTTCATCTACAAATTCTATGAGTGCCAATGAAGTTGTTCTTTATATTTTTTCTAGTATTTTTGAGAACTGTGGAAGCAAGGAAACAGGTCTGTAATTTGAAAGGACGTGTTTATCACCAGACTTATAGATTGGTATAACTTTGGCTGTTTTCATTTTGTTTGGAAAAATATATATGTGTGTGATATGGTCATGCCTCCTTGTCCCGGTAATGAGCTGAGCAGCGGCGTTTTGTACCAACTGCAGATGGTAGAGGGAGCCCTTGCTGATACCAGAATAAAGTGCATTACAATAGTCAAGCCGAGAATAGATAAAACCACATACAACTTTTTGCAAATCGGCAATTGATAAAGATGACCTAACTTTGGAGATTAGCTTGGGCTGGAAAAAGCATGACTGAACAACATGTTTGATTTGTTTATCAAAACTGAGGTTCATATCGAATATCACCCCAAGATTCCTAGCAGCCTGCTTAAGACTACCTGACAGACCACCAAGATGAGTAACAAAAGGGCTGATGTAATTTTCGGGACTGAACAGAATGACCTCAGACTTATCATTAAATTTGAGAAATTTTTTGGACATCCAGGATTTAATATCAGAGAGGCAAGTTGTGAAATTTGGTAGGGTGCTCAGATCTGTGAGTTTTAGTGGCATGTATAAACTGAGTGCCGTCAGCATAAAAATGGTAGATCACATCATGATTTTGAATGACCTGGCCAAGGAGCAGCATGTATAAAGAAAAGCGAAGGGGGCCAAGACTTGAGCCTTGAGGGACACCACAACTCAACTGAGCCACTGAGGAGGTCAAGTTACCCATAACAACAGAAAAGGCTCTGTTGGTGAGGTAAGAGAGTAATAAGCTAAGAGCTGAGCCCTGACTGCCAACCCAAGTCTCTAAGCGATACAAGAGGATGTTGTGATCGACCGTGTCAAAGGCAGCACTTACATCTAAAAAGAACTAAAATTGAGCAGTCACCTCTGTCTGCAGTCAGCAGTTGGTCATTAGTGACCTTAACTAGAGCCGTCTCAGTGCTATGAAGTGTTCTAAAACCAGAGTGGAAACTATTAAAACCAGTATTAGTGTTTATAAAAGAAATCAACTGAGAGGAAATTACTCTCTCCAGAATCTTAGATAGAAACGACAATTTGGATACTGACCTGTAGTTACTTAGGGACAGGGGATCTAAATTAGGTTTCTTCAGCAATGGGTGAATGATGGCATGCTTAAAACTGTCTGGAAAAGAACCAGAGGCCAGAGAATTATTAAGAATTAGTAAAATAATGGGGCTGATAGTTGAAAATACCTCCTTGAGCAGCTTAGTGAGAATGATGTCTAGGATGCAGGAGGAGGAGCTCGCTCATATTGGACACTGTAGTCTCCAACACGGAAATTGTAATTGGTTGAAACTGGGTGAAAAAGGCAGAATTAACATGGGGAATGGAACAAATGCAACAGCCTGGCTGGATTTGGGGCCTCATATTCTCCACCTTGTTTACAAAATTAGTAAGAAATTTTTCAGACAATTCAACAATTCAACATCAGGTTCAAAAAGAGAAGCGAAGGGACCATTAATAACAGAATCAATTACCCTGAAGAGAACTTTAGGATTGTGGTTATTTTGAGCTATTTGTTCAGAAAAGTACACTGATCTCACACCCTTAATTGCCTTCTGGTAAAAAAAAACATTTGGTTTTCAAGGTTGTTATGTGCTAATTCGGACTGGTTGACCTTCCATTGTCGTTCTGTTTTTCTGTAGAGTCTTCTATGGGTATGAGCGTAATCATTCAGCCAGGGGAGGTTACTTGATTTTTGTTTCCTAGTTTTAAGCGGTGCAATTAGATCAAGGATGGATAGGCAATGATCATTGAATGAATGTAATAGTCCATCTGGGGTGAGGGGGGTAAAGAGGGATTAAAGGATGATGAATTAAAAGCATCACAGAATTTAACTCTAGAGCCAGCGTTGAGAATGCGAGAGTGTGTTTTAGGATAGTGACTAGGAGAAGCGAGCTGTAGTGGGACCTTGAAAATGACAGCTTTATGGTCAGATACAGGCATATCCACCAGATTAAGACATGCGGGAGAGAAGCCAGGGGGGAGTACAAGGTCTAAAATGTGGCCTTTGGAGTGTGTGGCCCTTTTAACAGATTGAATGAGGTTAAAAGAATCTATAAGATCCAAAAATGTGAGGTGATGGAATGGGACGGGCAGCACACATGAATATTAAAATCGCCAAGAATAAGCACCCTGTCATATTTTGGCATGACAATAGATAAAAGGTCAGAAAACTAGAGATAATATTAACTGAATTAGGGGCCTGTAAATTAAGATGCGGAGAAAAGGGGAAGGGCCAGTGTTAAGAAACAAAACCTCAAATGAGATAAAATGACCAAGAGTAACAAGATGGCACTTAAGACGTATCTTATAAAAAACACCTCGGCCACCCCCTCTACCAGAGGGCCTGGGAATGTGAAAATATGCAAAATCAGGGGGGCGAGCCTCAATCAGGGGAACAGTGTCCCCTGGGGACAGCCATGTCTCAGTAATCATTAAAAAGGCCAGATTATTAGAAAGAATAAAATCACTAATGATAAAGGACTTATTACCCAGAGATCTCACAATAGGGAGGCCAAATTTGTTTGGTGTCACGGCAGAATTAACACCAACAGGAGTACAACAAATAGGACGCAAATTGTGGATATTTGCTCCGGATATCCGGTTGTTGTTGTTGTTTCTGCTATTAGATACACGGTGTGGATGAGAGGCACAGTGTCTGATAATAGTCCATATGGGGAAAACTCCCAGCGAGAGGGTCAAAGAGAGATTAGGCCAGCGGAGGGAGACAGCGGGCGGAACAGTACCTTCGATGTCAATAAAGAAAGCCTTATTGACAGCTGATGATTGCTTATGGCATGAAACCGGCTTGTACTGTCTCATAAAGAATTTACTCCCTGGATTATTTTGCTCCTTATTTGTTGAGCACTTTCCTACTGTTGAGTGTTTCTTTTAACAAAGTTTTACACACACACACACCAAGAAAAACAAGTGCTAGTCATAACAGGCCTTTAGACTTCTACGACAAAGGGAAATACTGGGTGGACCAGCTCACGCAGGCAGACCATATGAAAATACTGGTTGTTAGGAGAAGTGGTTTCAGGGCTCTTTTAAGCGCTGTGAAGGCAAATTCAAAAACTATAAAGGCAGATAATTCCATATTTTGGACCCTCGGCAGAATATGAGATTGGGAAATACAGGAATGGGGGGGTGTCTAAAGAGAGACAAACTACTTGTGGAGTAAGTATGAAATTGATAACTGTATGCAAATATGTCATGGAAAAAAAGAGGGAGGGCTCTTTTTAAGGAACTATGAACAAATAAACCAGTTTGGAGATGGTTCACTTGATAAACACTGAGGACACCTCATGAAGAAAGGGGAATGTCTTCCATGTACACAACTTATTATTCTTCGTGCTCGTCTATGAAGACGGTATATGGGCTCAGGTTTGGTCTGATGAGTACTAGCCCACGCCATATGACAATAATTAATATACGGAGCCCATGCCACATAACAATAATTAATATACGGATAAACCACTGAATAATACAACATAGTGGCTACCTCAGTGCTGATCATGTGGCAGGTTTTGCCTGGTATACCAATACTCTGGGCCATTTTCATGGTGATGGCCCTGATATGAGGTTTCCAAGATCAGGATCCATCAAGCAAAATGCCAGGAAATCATGCAGAACACATTAGCTACAGGGACATTATCGATTACAATTTCAGACAAGCAGTTAAAAATCCCTGATAGAGGACCAAAAATGGTTTTATCATGAAGGTTTAACATAGATATATTTTTTTCTCCCCAACTGTACTTGGCCAATTACCCCACTCTTCCGAGCCATCCCGGTCGCTGCTCCACCCCCTCTGCTGATCCGGGGAGGGCTGCAGACTACCACATGTCTCCTCCAATACATGTGGAGTCACCAGCCGCTTCTTTTAACCTGACAAGAGAGGAGTTTCACCTGACAGTGAGGAGTTTCCCTAATAGTGAGGAGTTTCACCTGACAGTGAGGCGTTTCGCCAGGGGGACATAGCACGTGGGAGTAGGGTGGGTCATACTCAGGTGCCAACATGAATCTGAAGAAAATCCTAACATGTGGGGTGTCTCAAAATTATGTGTGTGGTTTATTTATTTATTTATGGGGAATTCAAACATGAGTTTATTTTTTGGATAGGATAACTCTAACCTACATCATTTTGTATTTCTAAATTGCCAATTTTACCATTTCGAACCCCTTTATAAGATATTAAAAGTTATCAGGGAAATGATTTATACTGACAAAGCCAAATCAAATGTAGATATTTATGAACAGCTGAACTGCATCGCAGGAGGCTGAATCAGTTCATGTGGACACAACGTTTATTGACAGATACGTTCATCACTCATCTGAGTGACCTCTTCAGTCACGTGTATCCAGTGACACAGACAGGTAAACCGCCTGCGTAACTGGATACAATTACAGAGATCCATCTTCTGACTTCTGGAACTCTGCCAGGTGTTCAGAAGATTAACTTCCTGTGAACAGACACACCAGTAACACTACCATCAATGTGACTGGACCAACTGGGATTCCAGACAACACAACCAAGTTAACGTAAGGTTTTACTAGTTACCCATCTGTTTCACCTCAACATGGCTTCACATTCATACACTGTCAAGTTTAACCAGTGTACTACTGGTGCTTACGGGGAGCTGACCAGTATAACCAGTGTTCTACTGCTGCTTACGGGGAGCTGACCAGTATAACCAGTGTTCTACCGCTGCTTACGGGGAGCTGACCAGTATAGCCAGTGTTCTACTGGTTCTTACGGGGAGCTGACCAGTATAACCAGTGTTCTACTGCTGCTTACTGGGGGCTGACCAGTATAACCAGTGTTCTACTGCTGCTTACGGGGAGCTGACCAGTATAACCAGTGTTCTACTGGTGCTTACTGGGAGCTGACCAGCATAACCAGTGTTCTACTGTTGCTACTGGGAGCTGACCAGTATAACCAGTGTTCTACTGCTGCTTACGGGGAGCTGACCAGTATAACCAGTGTTCTACTGGTTCTTACGGGGAGCTGACCAGTATAACCAGTGTTCTACTGGTGCTTACTGGGAGCTGACCAGCATAACCAGTGTTCTACTGGTGCTTAGCGGGAGCCGACCAATGATTTGCCCCATGGGGCAGATAGAGGAAGATATTCCCAGCTGACAAGAGGATTTCAACAAGCAACCTGTATATCACGTCCTCCTCTCACCTCACTCTACAAGTCAGAGCCAGACAGAAACACACACACACACAGCCACACACACACACACGTGTGTGTGGCTGTGTGTGTTAATCACCAATTACAGGAATGACATCAGCTGTAATCCAGAGACACTGGGCCGGGGCAGTTGGGTAATTTTGCTGTGTGAGCATCAGCTAACTTGCCAACACCTGCCCTGTTTAAATACCCCTGTCCCTCTGTTTAATCCACTAACTGCCCCTACAGCCTCACCAGGATGACGCTGATGCATCTTTCCTATAAGGAAGTGTTCTGTTTATGAACGGTTAAAGATGTGACGGGGTTTAAACCTCAACATGCAGACCTGTTGAGTCTTTCTGTCTGTGGTGTGTTGAAGACAACATGAACACCAGGTCCTGCAGACTGCAGCCAGGTCCTGCAGACTGCATCAACATCCTGCAGACCGTAGCCAGGTCCTGCAGACTGCATCAACATCCTGCAGACTGTAGCCAGGTCCTGCAGACTGCAGCCAGGTCCTGCAGACTGCATCAACATCCTGCAGACTGTAGCCAGGTCCTGCAGACTGCAGCCAGGTCCTGCAGACTGCATCAACATCCTGCAGACTGTAGCCAGGTCCTGCAGACTGCAGCCAGGTCCTGCAGACTGCATCAACATCCTGCACACTGTAGCCAGGTCCTGCAGACTGCAGCCAGGTCCTGCAGACTGCAGCCAGGTCCTGTCCTGTAGGACTTCACCAGGAAAAATTACAGGGTGCATAGTGTTTTCATCTTCATCACAGCTGCCAGGTGAGGGAGAGGAAGGCAGGTAGTGTTGAGTTAGAAGAAGTGAGGGTGGTGTTGTGTCTAACCAGCAGATATGACAGAACCAGCTGGTAGAAAACCTTCACCAACACATAGTACTACCTCAAGAAGTACTACATCAATAAGTAACACCTGCACACTCACCTCACCACCATCTACATAGGACACACACTGGTCCAGTAACACCAGCAGGTTCGGGACTGTGGCTTTAACACCACTTTGCAGGTTTGGAGGTGTGTGCATGAGTCAGTAGAGGTGAAAGAGTAAAGCTTAGTGTGTAGTCATGGTGGTATTCAATGCACCAGCACAGAGATATAACGACATGTCACGGAGCCATAACTATAACCACATGTAACGGAGCCATAACTATAACGTCATGTAACGGAGCCATAACTGTAAAGTCATGTAACGGAGCCATAACTATAACCACATGTAACGGAGCCATAACTATTACGTCATGTAACGGAGCCATAACTGTAACGGAGCCATAACTATAACGACACGTAACGGAGCCATAACTATTACGTCATGTAACGGAGCCATAACTATAACGTCATGTAACGGAGCCATAACTATAACCACATGTAACGGAGCCATAACTATAACCACATGTAACGGAGCCATAACTATAACGTCATGTAACGGAGCCATAACTGTAACGGAGCCATAACTATAACGACACGTAACGGAGCCATAACTATTACGTCATGTAACGGAGCCATAACTATAACGACATGTAACGGAGCCATAACTATAACGACATGTAACGGAGCCATAACTATTACGTCATGTAACGGAGCCATAACTATAACGACATGTAACGGAGCCATAACTATAACGACATGTAACGGAGCCATAACTATAACGTCATGTAACGGAGCCATAACTATAACCACATGTAACGGAGCCATAACTATAACGTCATGTAACGGAGCCATAACTGTAACGGAGCCATAACTATAACGACACGTAACGGAGCCATAACTATTACGTCATGTAACGGAGCCATAACTGTAACGGAGCCATAACTATAACGACACGTAACGGAGCCATAACTATTACGTCATGTAACGGAGCCATAACTATAACCACATGTAACGGAGCCATAACTATAACGACATGTAACGGAGCCATAACTATAACGACACGTAACGGAGCCATAACTATAACGTCATGTAACGGAGCCATAACTATTACGTCATGTAACGGAGCCATAACTATAACGACATGTAACGGAGCCATAACTATAACCACATGTAACGGAGCCATAACTATAACGACACGTAACGGAGCCATAACTATTACGTCATGTAACGGAGCCATAACTATTATGTCATGTAACGGAGCCATAACTATAACGACATGTAACGGAGCCATAACTATTACGTCATGTAACGGAGCCATAACTGTAACGGAGCCATAACTATAACGACACGTAACGGAGCCATAACTATTACGTCATGTAACGGAGCCATAACTATTATGTCATGTAATGGAGCCATAACTATAACGACATGTAACGGAGCCATAACTATAACCACATGTAATGGAGCCATAACTATAACGTCATGTAACGGAGCCATAACTGTAAAGTCATGTAACGGAGCCATAACTATAACCACATGTAACGGAGCCATAACTATAACGACACGTAACGGAGCCATAACTATAACCACATGTAACGGAGCCATAACTATAACGTCATGTAACGGAGCCATAACTGTAACAGAGCCATAACTATAACGACACGTAACGGAGCCATAACTATTACGTCATGTAACGGAGCCATAACTATAACGACATGTAACGGAGCCATAACTATAACGACATGTAACGGAGCCATAACTATAACGACATGTAACGGAGCCATAACTATAACGACACGTAACGGAGCCATAACTATTACGTCATGTAACGGAGCCATAACTATAACGTCATGTAACGGAGCCATAACTATAACGACATGTAACGGAGCCATAACTATAACGACACGTAACGGAGCCATAACTATAACCACATGTAATGGAGCCATAACTATAACGTCATGTAACGGAGCCATAACTATAACGTCATGTAACGGAGCCATAACTATTACGTCATGTAACGGAGCCATAACTATAACGTCATGTAACGGAGCCATAACTATAACGTCATGTAACGGAGCCATAACTATAACGTCATGTAACGGAGCCATAACTATAACGTCATGTAACGGAGCCATAACTATTACGTCATGTAACGGAGCCATAACTATTACGTCATGTAACGGAGCCATAACTATTACGTCATGTAACGGAGCCATAACTATTACGTCATGTAACGGAGCCATAACTATAACGTCATGTAACGGAGCCATAACTATTACGACATGTAACGGAGCCATAACTATAACGTCATGTAACGGAGCCATAACTATTACGTCATGTAACGGAGCCATAACTATTACGTCATGTAACGGAGCCATAACTATAACGTCATGTAACGGAGCCATAACTATAACGTCATGTAACGGAGCCATAACTATAACGTCATGTAACGGAGCCATAACTATAACGTCATGTAACGGAGCCATAACTATAACGACATGTAACGGAGCCATAACTATAACGACACGTAACGGAGCCATAACTATAACGTCATGTAACGGAGCCATAACTATAACGTCATGTAACGGAGCCATAACTATTACGTCATGTAACGGAGCCATAACTATTACGTCATGTAACGGAGCCATAACTATTACGTCATGTAACGGAGCCATAACTATTACGTCATGTAACGGAGCCATAACTATAACGTCATGTAACGGAGCCATAACTATTACGACATGTAACGGAGCCATAACTATAACGTCATGTAACGGAGCCATAACTATTACGTCATGTAACGGAGCCATAACTATTACGACATGTAACGGAGCCATAACTATAACGTCATGTAACGGAGCCATAACTATTATGTCATGTAATGGAGCCATAACTATAACGACATGTAACGGAGCCATAACTATAACCACATGTAATGGAGCCATAACTATAACGTCATGTAACGGAGCCATAACTGTAAAGTCATGTAACGGAGCCATAACTATAACCACATGTAACGGAGCCATAACTATAACGTCATGTAACGGAGCCATAACTGTAACAGAGCCATAACTATAACGACACGTAACGGAGCCATAACTATTACGTCATGTAACGGAGCCATAACTATAACGACATGTAACGGAGCCATAACTATAACGACATGTAACGGAGCCATAACTATAACGACATGTAACGGAGCCATAACTATAACGACACGTAACGGAGCCATAACTATTACGTCATGTAACGGAGCCATAACTATAACGTCATGTAACGGAGCCATAACTATAACGACATGTAACGGAGCCATAACTATAACGACACGTAACGGAGCCATAACTATAACCACATGTAATGGAGCCATAACTATAACGTCATGTAACGGAGCCATAACTATAACGTCATGTAACGGAGCCATAACTATAACCACATGTAACGGAGCCATAACTATTACGTCATGTAACGGAGCCATAACTATAACCACATGTAACGGAGCCATAACTATTACGTCATGTAACGGAGCCATAACTGTAACGGAGCCATAACTATAACGACACGTAACGGAGCCATAACTATTACGTCATGTAACGGAGCCATAACTATAACGTCATGTAACGGAGCCATAACTATAACCACATGTAACGGAGCCATAACTATAACCACATGTAACGGAGCCATAACTATAACGACACGTAACGGAGCCATAACTATTACGTCATGTAACGGAGCCATAACTATAACGACATGTAACGGAGCCATAACTATAACGACATGTAACGGAGCCATAACTATTACGTCATGTAACGGAGCCATAACTATAACGACATGTAACGGAGCCATAACTATAACGACATGTAACGGAGCCATAACTATAACGTCATGTAACGGAGCCATAACTATAACCACATGTAACGGAGCCATAACTATAACGTCATGTAACGGAGCCATAACTGTAACGGAGCCATAACTATAACGACACGTAACGGAGCCATAACTATTACGTCATGTAACGGAGCCATAACTATAACGACATGTAACGGAGCCATAACTATTACGTCATGTAACGGAGCCATAACTATAACGTCATGTAACGGAGCCATAACTATAACCACATGTAACGGAGCCATAACTATTACGTCATGTAACGGAGCCATAACTGTAACGGAGCCATAACTATAACGACACGTAACGGAGCCATAACTATTACGTCATGTAACGGAGCCATAACTATTATGTCATGTAACGGAGCCATAACTATAACGACATGTAACGGAGCCATAACTATTACGTCATGTAACGGAGCCATAACTGTAACGGAGCCATAACTATAACGACATGTAACGGAGCCATAACTATAACGACACGTAACGGAGCCATAACTATAACGTCATGTAACGGAGCCATAACTATTACGTCATGTAACGGAGCCATAACTATAACGTCATGTAACGGAGCCATAACTATAACGTCATGTAACGGAGCCATAACTATAACGACATGTAACGGAGCCATAACTATTACGTCATGTAACGGAGCCATAACTATTACGTCATGTAACGGAGCCATAACTATTACGTCATGTAACGGAGCCATAACTATAACGTCATGTAACGGAGCCATAACTATAACGACATGTAACGGAGCCATAACTATAACGTCATGTAACGGAGCCATAACTGTAACGGAGCCATAACTATAACCACATGTAACGGAGCCATAACTATAACGACATGTAACGGAGCCATAACTATTACGTCATGTAACGGAGCCATAACTATAACGTCATGTAACGGAGCCATAACTATTACGTCATGTAACGGAGCCATAACTGTAACGGAGCCATAACTATTACGTCATGTAACGGAGCCATAACTATAACGTCATGTAACGGAGCCATAACTATTACGTCATGTAACGGAGCCATAACTATAACGTCATGTAACGGAGCCATAACTGTAACGGAGCCATAACTATAACGACACGTAACGGAGCCATAACTATTACGTCATGTAACGGAGCCATAACTATAACGACATGTAACGGAGCCATAACTATAACGACATGTAACGGAGCCATAACTATAACGTCATGTAACGGAGCCATAACTATAACGTCATGTAACGGAGCCATAACTATAACGTCATGTAACGGAGCCATAACTATAACGTCATGTAACGGAGCCATAACTATAACGACATGTAACGGAGCCATAACTATAACGTCATGTAACGGAGCCATAACTATAACGTCATGTAACGGAGCCATAACTATAACGTCATGTAACGGAGCCATAACTATTACGTCATGTAACGGAGCCATAACTATAACCACATGTAACGGAGCCATAACTGTAACGGAGCCATAACTGTAACGACATGTAACGGAGCCATAACTATAACCACATGTAACGGAGCCATAACTATAACGACACGTAACGGAGCCATAACTATTACGTCATGTAACGGAGCCATAACTGTAACGACATGTAACGGAGCCATAACTATAACGACATGTAACGGAGCCATAACTATTACGTCATGTAACGGAGCCATAACTATTACGTCATGTAACGGAGCCATAACTATAACGACACGTAACGGAGCCATAACTATAACGACACGTAACGGAGCCATAACTATTACGTCATGTAACGGAGCCATAACTGTAACGACATGTAACGGAGCCATAACTATAACCACATGTAACGGAGCCATAACTATAACGACACGTAACGGAGCCATAACTATAACGACACGTAACGGAGCCATAACTATAACGACACGTAACGGAGCCATAACTATAACCACATGTAACGGAGCCATAACTATAACGTCATGTAACGGAGCCATAACTATAACGACATGTAACGGAGCCATAACTATAACCACATGTAACGGAGCCATAACTATAACGTCATGTAACGGAGCCATAACTATAACGACACGTAACGGAGCCATAACTATAACGACACGTAACGGAGCCATAACTATAACGACACGTAACGGAGCCATAACTATAACGACATGTAACGGAGCCATAACTATAACGACACGTAACGGAGCCATAACTATAACGACATGTAACGGAGCCATAACTATTACGTCATGTAACGGAGCCATAACTATTACGTCATGTAACGGAGCCATAACTTTAACCACATGTAACGGAGCCATAACTATAACGACACGTAACGGAGCCATAACTATAACGACACGTAACGGAGCCATAACTATAACGACATGTAACGGAGCCATAACTATAACGACACGTAACGGAGCCATAACTATTACGTCATGTAACGGAGCCATAACTATAACCACATGTAACGGAGCCATAATTAGCGTTGATGGATTGTTCCCAGTGAAGTACTTGACAGTTGCGGACTCAAGATGGTGGAGGCCAAACTCACATCAATAGCGTCCACAGCACACCTGCTGATTGGATCAACTGGTCTAAAATAGTTCAGGACTCTGAGACAGTGGACTCCATTCAAAACCACATGCTGGACTGGAGTCCAACCTGTTCACTGATGTGTCTGCACTGCTACACACAGATTAGCTAAAATAAGCTGAACACACTGCCCAGATCACACACACACAAATATATAAAGACACACACACATACAAATATATATACACACACAAATATATAAATACACACACACATACAAATATATACACAAACACACACACACAAATATATAAATACACATATACACACACACATACAAATATATACACACACACACACACACACAAATATATAAATACACATACACACACACATACAAATATATATACACACACACCCACACACACATATGCGCGCACACACACAGGCACACACACGCACATGCACACACACATACAAATATATATATACATACAGTGTGTGTGTGTGTATATATATATACATATATATATATACAGTGCATCTGGAAAGTATTCACACCCCTTCACTTTCCCCACATGTTGTTAGGTTACAGCCTTATTCCAAAATGGATTAAATTCCTTTTTTTCCTCATCCATCTACACACAATACCCCATAATGACAAAGTGAAAAAGGTTTTGTAGAAAGTTTTGCAAATTTATTAAAAATAAAAACTTAAATATTGCATGTACATAAGTATTCACACCCTTTGCTATGACACTCAAAATTGAGCTCAGGTTCATCCTGTTTCCACTGATCATCCTTGAGATGTTTCTACATCTTGATTGGAGTCCACCTCTATTAAATTCAATTGACTGGACATGATTTGGAAAGGCCCACACCTGTCTATATAAGGTCCCACTGTTGACAGTGCATGTCAGAGCAGAAACCAAGCCATGAAGTCAAAGGAATTGTCTGTGGACCTCCGAGACAGGATTGTATCGAGGCACAGATCTGGGGAAGGGTACAAAAAAATGTCTACAGCTTTGAAGGTCCTGAAGAGCACAGTGGTCTCCATCATTCATAAATGGAAGAAGTTTGGATCCACCAGGACTCTTCCTAGAGCTGGCCGCCCAGCCAAACTGAGCAATCGGGGGAGAAGGGCCTTGGTCAGGGAGGTGACCAAGAACCCGATGGTCACTCTGACAGAGCTCCAGCGTTCCTCTGTGGAGATGGGAGAACCTTCCAGAAGGACAACCATCTCTGCAGCACTCCACCAATCAGGCCTTTATGGTAGAGTGGCCAGACGGAAGCCTCTGCTCAGTAAAAGGCACATGACAGCCCGCTTGGGGTTTGCCAGAAAGCACCTAAAGGACTCTCAGACCATGAGAAACAAGATTCTCTGGTCTGATCAAACCAAAATTGAACTCTTTGGCCTGAATGCCAAACATCACATCTGGAGGAAACCAGGCACCTCTCATCACCTTGCTAATACCATCCCTACAGTGAAGCATGGTGGTGGCAGCATCATGCTGTGGGGATGTTCTTCAGCGGCAGGAACTGGGAGACTAGTCAGGATCGAGGGAAAGATGAATGGAGCAAAGTACAGAGAGATCCTTGATGAAAACCTGCTCCAGAGCGCTCAGGACCTCAGACTGGGGCGAAGGTTTACCTTTCAACACGACAACGACCCTAAGCACACAGCCAAGACAACGAAGGAGTGGCTTCGGGACAAGTCTGTGAATGTCCTTGAGTGGACCAGCCAGAGCCCAGACTTGAACCCCATTGAACATCTCTGGAAAGACCTGAAAATAGCTGTGCAGCGACGCTCCCCATCTAACCTTACAGAGCTCGAGAGGATCTGCAGAGAAGAATGGGAGAAATACCCCAAATATAGGTGGGCCAAGCTGGTAGCTTCATACCCAAGAAGACTTGAGGCTGTAATCGCTGCCAAGGGTGCCTCAACCAAGTACTGAGTAAAGGGTGTGAATACTTACGTACAGGCAATATTTCAGTTTTTTATTTTTAATAAATTTGCAAAATTTTCTACAAAACCTTTTTCACTTTGTCATTATGGGGTATTGTGTTTAGATTGATGAGAAAAAAAAGGAATTTAATCCTTTTTGGAATAAGGCTGTAACATAACAACATGTGGGGAAAGTGAAGGGGTGTGAATACTTTCTGGATGCACTGTATATATACACACACGCGCGCACACACACACACACACACAAATATATAAATACACATACACATACACACACACATACAAATGTATATATACACACACATAAATACACACATGCACACACATATATGCGCACAGACACGCATACACACACTCACACACACACAACAAGATGTGTAAGTCCTCTGCTGTCAGTCACAGAATCATCTTCATCTTCATTACTCTGAGCCGACCACATGGGTTGTTCAGGTAGGCCGGCTGGCTCGCTGTTGTGACCCGGCACCGGGTGTCCACCAGAAACCACAAGAGACACCAAGAAACAGGACTAAAGACGGAGGAACTGAGCGCACGAGATTATCTGGAAATCTAGGGCTGCAACAGACAATTACCTTCATTAACGATTCATCTATCAACTGTTTCAAATAATCATTTAGTCAGAACACATCTAAAAATAACGACGCATGGCCATTAAAGGTGCCGCAGGCCAGCGCGGTGCCGTCCAGCTGTCCACCGAGTCTGACCAGCTTCCTCATATCATCCTCTTCTCAAGACGTGAGCGAGACAGGTGCAGGCACATCTCAGCACACGTGGACACACCCTTTACTGACACGTATCTGTCAACACACACTGTGTCCTCATGTCCAACCTTCTGAGATGTCCTCACCTGGACTACTGAGCATGCATCAACACACCAGCAGATGTTTGGCATGTTTACTTAATAAAACCAACCACTGATTACCAACACTGTAGTCGATTAATATTCTGTCGACTGACAAATCAATGAATCAATTAACTGTTCCAGCATTCCAACACTGAGGAATGTTCATTAATGAATCGACTAACTGTTCCAGCATTCCAACACTGAGGAATGTTCATTAATGAGTCGACTAATTGTTCCAGCATTCCAACACTGGGGAATGTTCATTAATGAATCGACTAATTGTTCCAGCATTCCAACACTGAGGGATGTTCATTAATGAATCAACTAACTGTTCCAGCATTCCAACACTGAGGAATGTTCATTAATGAATCGACTAACTGTTCCAGCATTCCAACACTGAGGAATGTTCATTAATGAATCGACTAATTGTTCCAGCATTCCAACACTGAGGAATGTTCATTAATGAATCGACTAATTGTTCCAGCATTCCAACACTGAGGGATGTTCATTAATGAATCAACTAACTGTTCCAGCATTCCAACACTAAGGAATGTTCATTAATGAATCGACTAATTGTCCCAGCATTCCAACACTAAGGAATGTTCATTAATGAATCGACTAATTGTTCCAGCATTCCAACACTGAGGAATGTTCACTAATGAATCGACTAATTGTTCCAGCATTCCAACACTGAGGGATGTTCATTAATGAATCGACTAACTGTTCCAGCATTCCAACACTGAGGAATGTTCATTAATGAATCGACTAATTGTTCCAGTATTCCAACACTGAGGAATGTTCATTAATGAATCAACTAACTGTTCCAGCATTCCAACACCGAGGAATGTTCATTAATGAATCGACTAATTGTTTTAGCATTCCAACATTAAGGAATGTTCATTAATGAATCGACTAATTGTTTCAGCATTCCAACACTAAGGAATATTCATTAATGAATCGACTAATAGTTTCAGCATTCCAACACTGAGGAATGTTCATTAATGAATCGACTAATTGTTTTAGCATTCCAACACTAAATAATGTTCATTAATGAATCGACTAATTGTTCCAGCATTCCAACACTGAGGGATGTTCATTAATGAATCAACTAACTGTTCCAGCATTCCAACACTAAGGAATGTTCATTAATGAATCGACTAATTGTCCCAGCATTCCAACACTAAGGAATGTTCATTAATGAATCGACTAATTGTTCCAGCATTCCAACACTGAGGAATGTTCACTAATGAATCGACTAATTGTTCCAGCATTCCAACACTGAGGGATGTTCATTAATGAATCGACTAACTGTTCCAGCATTCCAACACTGAGGAATGTTCATTAATGAATCGACTAATTGTTCCAGTATTCCAACACTGAGGAATGTTCATTAATGAATCAACTAACTGTTCCAGCATTCCAACACCGAGGAATGTTCATTAATGAATCGACTAATTGTTTTAGCATTCCAACATTAAGGAATGTTCATTAATGAATCGACTAATTGTTTCAGCATTCCAACACTAAGGAATATTCATTAATGAATCGACTAATAGTTTCAGCATTCCAACACTGAGGAATGTTCATTAATGAATCGACTAATTGTTTTAGCATTCCAACACTAAATAATGTTCATTAATGAATCGACTAATTGTTCCAGCATTCCAACACTGAGGAATGTTCATTAATGGATCAACTAACTGTTCCAGCATTCCAACACTGAGGAATGTTCATTAATGAATCAACTAATTGTTCCAGCATTCCAACACTGAGGAATGTTCATAAATGAATCCACTAATTGTTCCAGCATTCCAACACTGAGGAATGTTCATTAATGAATCCACTAATTGTTCCAGCATTCCAACACTGAGGAATGTGCATTAATGAATCGACTAATTGTTCCAGCATTCCAACACTGAGGAATGTTCATTAATGAAGGACGACCAACACAAAGGCTTCCAGTTCTTTAACCTGCTTTTACAAGGCTTAACGAGTTACGCTTCATGGAGGAGGAGAGGAGCGCTCTGATCCGACACTTCTCACATCAGCATGTGAAAGCATGTGTTCTGTGTGTTGGTCCCACAGCGAGGGTGTGAGGAGGCATGAGGAGGTGTGAGGTAGTGTGAGGAGGCATGAGGAGGTGTGAGGCAGCGTGAGGAGGTGTGAGGCAGCATGAGGAGGCATGCCGAGGCGTGAGGCAGCGTGAGGAGGCATGAGGAGGTGTGAGGCACTGCGAGGAGGTGTGAGGCAGCATGAGGAGGCATGCCGAGGTGTGAGGCAGCGTGAGGAGGTGTGAGGCAGCATGAGAAGGTGTGAGGAGGCATGAGGAGGCGTGAGGAGGTGTGTGCTGTGTTCAGTGTGGAGGACCTGCTTCACTATGAAGGACCAGAGGTTCCCTGCAGAAGAACAGGTGTGCTGACGGCAGTACTACCTCTCGTCTGCTCTCGCTGGTCTCTCCTGCAGGAGAACCAGACGAGACGACGGTGAGGAGCTCCTCTTATGTAACGCCATCAACACCAACGGGTTTCTACGCTGATTAACAACCTCCGGGAGCGTGATCATGTGACCTCAGATTAACCCGTCAGTCTCCACAAAGTGCCACAAATATCCAAACAGCCATCACAAGCCGGCTGAGACAAGCAGACACAGAGACGTAATGACGTCCCAGGCTGCGTCCACTCCCGTACAACCCTGCAGCACTTCAGACGCCCGACACTCGTGAGGTCTGCGTGAGACACAACAGATGTGCCAGCTGTGCGTATGTATTGGTACATACGCAGTCATGCTGGTCAAGGTTACGATGCTGTGTAAGCTTTACCAGACAGTCACAGCCCACCACATGTGGGATACATGTCTCCCGAAGAAAGGGCAGGGAACGGTTGGCTGTTGTGTTGAGCTGAATGACTCGCGTCTGAGATAAAAAGCTTTAAGATCATTTTAAATTCAGAAATATCAACATACCTCAGACTGCCAAGCTCCTCTGCAGGAACAGAAAGAACCAGAAGCTGGAATCCCACCAGATTTTCCTGCTTTCCGACTGTTTGTTTCCTCTCCAGTTGAATTAAAGCACCTGCTTCATTAAAAACCTGCTCCGTTTGTGACTAACACCTGTTCTCCAGACCGGTGTGGATTCAGCCACCAGGAACACACTGATCCCATTAGTGTGCCGACAGACAGAGCGGGACTCCCCCCACTGGCCACAGCCCGGTACTGCACTTCCTATTGGTGGAGCTGTGAGCAGTAAGATCTGGCGTCATGGACCTGATGGGGTTTGACACCAGGACGGACACCCCAAAATAAACCACCGCTCATTACCGCCGTTAACCCTGCTCTGATTCAGACTGCTCTGAGTCAGTCTCACGTTCTGCCTAACGTGCTGATGTTGTCAAACAGAAATCTTTTAATTCTTCACACGCCAACACACAAACAAGCAATAGTCAAAAAAAAAGAAGAAAAAAAGTCAAAGGTCAGAAGCACCATCCCAGAACAGAGGGAGCAAGCATTCCTGTTACCCGAGAACAGTGATGGAGGACAGAGATAGTGGGGCAAAATGACTACATATAATCTACATAACCCAAGTTGTTATTTCACACACGGAGGCCATTTCTATCTGACCTGTGGTGACCTTGAGAGGTCATTGACCTCAGCATTGCATTTTTTCCAGCTTTTGCCCCATTATAATCACATATTACACAGGGGCAGCGGGCTGCCGCCTTCACGCAGCACCCGGGGACCAACTCTAGTTCTTTTCCCACTGCCTTGCTCAGGGGCACAGACAAGAGTATAAACCCTAACATGCATGTTTCTTTTGATGGTGGGGAAACCAGAGCACCCGGAGAAAACCCAAAACCCACCGCAGACATGGGGAGAACATGCAAACTCCCCACAGAGGATGACCTG